>NC_051211.1:12519913-12642413 GCF_015220715.1 Pygocentrus nattereri | reverse complement strand
TTGATTTTAAATTCTCCTCATTTAATGTATGCATCTTGACTCTTGGTGTGGGTAATATGGCAAAAATATCATATAACAGTACTTTTAACAGTAAAACATTTTCACATTCCACAATATGCATCACAATATTTCTTTTTTCTGAGATTTAATAAGTCAGAAGAGACAAAATAAAATATGTAGTGTTCCATATAAAAATACTATAATAAACTAAAAACTACAATGATTTTTATTCAATATTTCACTGCACTAAACTGAAATAAGGCCAATTTATGCTAATTTTGTAATGAAACGTAGTGAGTGTTCTTTACATACTGGCGATATCCACAATATGCTCAGAAAAGCTTACTGGGACACACACACACACACACACACACACACACACACACATATATGTATGTGTGTGTGTATTTTTGTTTCTTTTTTCTAAAATAGACTTCTTTTACTACATGGGATTTAAAAAAAATTTATGTTTTGTGCCAAAATCTTCGCTCCTTAAGGTCACCTTAACTAAAACGATGTCTCAGCCTTCAGGTGTTTTTCAACCATGTGTACGACACACACAAATTAGGCTGAATTTCAGCAGAAGACAGAAGCTGGCACTATAGGAGCTCCTTACACAAAAGACAGCTGACTTGGCACAAAGTGGCCAATCTAATGTGCATGATTCGTAAGAGGAGGACAATGAACTCATTGACGGCTACCCGCCCAAGGTCACTCAATACAATTTCTCCCCACTGTATGACCCACTTACGCAGATATTACGGTAATCAAGCATGCGGTCCTGAAGGGTGCCTCCTCATAATGAGCAACATGATGCAAAACCAACGCATTCAAAAACATCTCCAAAGCAGATCGGAATGAAGGAAGGAAGTAACTGTGTTTCGTCAAGAGCCTTTCTAACCAGAAAGTGAAGTGTCTGCACTATTGGCTTAAGCAGAAGTCCATGCACACGCATGGTTGCCTCAGAGGGCATGTGACATTTCTTTATTGCCATGTCATCACTCTGAATGACGCTGGTTTCGAAACACAAAAAGCATGAATCTGCACTTCTCAGAGCTCTTGCAAACGGTACCTGTTGCAGCGGCTCATCAATGATGTTGGATCCTGTCAGACGCCGGTCAATCTTTATTGGCTTTATCTCCTGCTTCAGCTCATCCAAAGTCTGAGGAAACAATTGAAACACTGCTTTAGATCTGGACAGCCGGATTACAGCAAGATTTTGTGTTTTGCCTGCTTCCCTTTCAAGTGTTTTTCAGGAAGAGTTTGGTGAAGAATTTAATTTATACAGAACCCCAAATGCAGCTGATCTTCCAAGACTTGTTGGCTTCTTTAGTTTTGCACTGTAGCTATGAGGTGAATGTAGCTAACAAGTAATGTTATTCCCAGTTAATGTAGTGGAGATTAATACTTCACCAGTTAGCACTGAGCAAATGGCATGCATTAATCTCATTTAGATTAGCTTTATATCTATATAATTAACAAATACACTGAAAAGCACAAGCTCTAGTGTGGCTGCTATTGCTGTTTTAGCTACTTTGTCTGTTTTAAGAGATAACCATTTAACTAAATGGCCAGTTACAAAACATGCACAGCTCAAAAACTACTCAATCCTCAAACTACTAGGCAGTGAAAATGCTTTAAACATGATAATATTCTCACTCAGTGGTGTGTGTAAAATGCTTAGTCTGTATGGTTAACTGTACAAAGCAGTAATGACAACTGTTCCAACAACCCTGCATGATCATAAAGATAATGTTTTTCTAAGCCTAAGAGCAATGCTTTCCCTGACACTGGGCCCCTTATTCAGCCTTATAGCGCACAACAATGTGCTTGCAGTTCTGACGTAAGTAGCTTTTAGTATTTCATTACTTTTTATGTTGCACAGTGGTGAATGATTATTTTGTATTTTTTGGCTAACTGCTTAAAGGAGGGTTTAGTTAAATTTCTCTATACACAGCATAAAAAGGTCAATCTACTCAGAAGCAAACTACTTTACTGACAATAGATCATTTCTCATATTGTCATTGTGATATCCAAAAGTTTTATTGAGCATCAAATTTTAGGTCCATATTCTGCAGCCCTGAATAACAGTATGTCATACAGCAGTGGTCAACAACCCTCCTCATAGAGATCTACACACCTCACTTAGCTAATCAAGGACTTCTGAAGGCAATAATTAAATGGATCAGGTGAGGTCAATTATGTTTGGAACTAAAGTCTGCAGGAAGGTAGATCTCCAGGACCAGCTGGTGACCACTGCTGTACAAAGAGCACATCTATACAAAGTAACAAAGTGATGATGTAGGAAAGCAGTTTGCATAATGCCGATTGTTGCGATACAAGCCGTGCAGCTCCCACTCAAAACTAAATAAGCAAAGTTTGGATCCCAAAATTGTCTTTACTGATTAATATTTGGGGAAAACTGTGTGCATTTGATTATTTACTGAACTTTTTTTTTTAAAAGGAGAACACTAGGAATGCAACTAGCTATAGAAACATTACGTTCTCATTAGGTTTGCTAATAAGATGAATCACCATGTCAACATGAGAGCCAGACATGAAGCATTAACCCTTTAAACAGCCAGGCCTCAAAGTTTTATTACACACTTCTATAACATAAGAATAGCTCAGCCAGTTTGCATTATATTTCCTGTAGTTACTGAATAATAAGCCTTAGTATGTAATAAGCCTGGGATTTTTAGGGGTTCAGGGTGTAACAATTTCAATTCATGAAATACTGAATTTGAAACAGTGCACTGGAATTTAAAACTGTATTGCCGATTCGTCCTTCTGTATCTTCAGAGCCTCTCGTTTATCTTCTTTTGTGAAAACCACCGTCAACCAAAACTAGGTAGTTGGGTACAGCCCATCAAAGAAAAGTGTGCAGGGAGGGGGCAGGGCTTATGTTATATACACAGCCATCCTTAAACAACTGGGTTTTTAATAAATCATTAGGACATTTTATGGGTTCTAATTTTTGGGGGTTATTTCGTTAGCATTAAAAAGGGTAGCATGAAAAAGTTCTATTTAAAAAGTACTTGAATCAGTATAGATTACTCTGTGATGAAACACAAACACCCAAATACTGATTTCAGTATTCAAGTACTGGCACCTCCAACAGATTTCAGAGTACTTTAGCACCCACGCACACCCCCCACTGAGACACCACAATTTTGTATTAAATGATATTTAGGATTGTATGTACCGTTACACCCCAATGAAGCACATCTTCAACATTATGTGTTCAATATGTATAGTTGCATAAAATAACACACATCACAGCAAAAATGTCCTCTATTGTGAATGCAACTGTTGTACCTTTGCTATGCCAGTTGGTGTGGGAGGCAGATAGGAGTGTTCGCACTTCTCTAGGTGTTTCTCTGAGTTTGTCTTTCCAAATAAAAGGGTGACGGCAAAGCCCCTAAATAGAAACATGAAACGTTTATTATCAAAAGCACACACAATAACCCCTGCAGGAGAAAGATAAGCTTATTCATATTCATGGAGGGCATCGGTGCATGAAGACGCGCGGCAGACCAGAAGGAGCCCCGCTGAGGAAAGAGCTCCTGCTGAGGCCTTCATCTGTAACTGTGTATGATCAACTTACCCGCCAACAAAACAGAAGATATAAAATGCCAGATAAAAGATGGCAAAGGGTCCAAACGTGATGAGGAAGAGCACGACTCCTAGACCGCCCCATCCCCAAACGGACAGACTGGCCTGGAAAACACATGCACAAAAGAGGTCGAGAAGATTAATAACTTTATAACTACATTGCACTACTGATACTACAAAGGGCTGCAATATGCATGTGATTCTTAATAAATCAGAGAAAAATGTTCATTAACTGCTGACCATCCCGAAACAGCCTCATATGTTCCAGATGAGTTTCTATGGCTGTTCTGGTTAATCGAGGTATTCCAGTGACCCAGATCATCCCATGATGACTCATTTTGAAAAAAATACAGGCCAACATTTATGTCACATCAAAGCGTTTTTAATATAATGCACATAAGGGTGGGCGATATGGCAAAAACACCATATAAAGATACCTGAAGACATTTTCATGATACACAATATGCATCACCATATTTAGTTCACCTTACATTTGATGTTGCAATAGACACAAAGCACCTGTACAATTACATTTAAAAATACTGCCAAATACAATGAGGACCAAGTAGGCTCTTAGTATAGAAACAAGTCTGTGTTTTTTGAAGAAATATCTTGTACCCACCTCAACCCACCTGTACTACCCGCATACTACTACTACATGCATACACAATTTTATTACACACACATGCGTATGTACACATCCATATACGTTAAATACACACACACACACACACACACACACACACACACACACACACACACACATACATACATACATACATATATATATATATATATATATATATATATATATATATATATATATATATATATATATATATATATATATATATATATATATATGTATAAACAGTGGCGTGTTGGGGCTATTCTGAATGGTCAGGCCTGGGCTGCTGGGTTTGAATGAAGTACAGATCTCCTAATTCAAATGGCCTGATCAAGGGTTATAAAAGGCCTGAAGCCCAGAAGCAGAGGGAGAAAAGTCTACGTTCAGCCACCAGGTTTCCTGTTTTTGTCAGGGCAGGAAAGCCAGCACTCCGGTTTGCAGTGTCACCGCGTCCTCCTGACCCAGAGCTTAAAAGACACATACACACCCCTGTTGTTAAACACACTGTGTGAACTAGGCCGGCTGTTTTCTTTCCTCAGCTGTTAGCCTGTCGTGTGTATAAGTGCTTTTAAAAGAGCCCATATGCTATATTTTTATTGTACAACAATTGTAAATGGAAACTAGGCTGATGTCACGAAGCCTAACACTTTTACAGCCAGTTTAAATCAGGGATGGACAACTTCTCTTTATCTCCTAGATTTAAACAGAGTATAAAAGTGTTGGCTTTGTGGCTTCATGACATCAAAAATGATTCAAAGTGAGCTGTTTTTTGCAGCCTAGTTTCCATATACAATCATATGTAAAGGTCTGAACACCCCAGGTTAGAATGCATGTTCTGTTGATTTGAAGTGAAAACATCCCCTACAAGGAACAAGCCACTCTTCACAGTTTTCTTTAAATGAGCACATACATCAAAATACAGTGGCATGCAAAAATGTAGGCATGCAAACATTTAGGCACTCTGGTCAAAAACATTTTGTTAATTTTTTGTTTGTTAATAAAGTTAAAACACTCTCAGAAAAAAGGCAAAAAGGCACGATATGTCACTGGGGCAGGACCCCTTGTGTCATTCCGGTGGTACATCTCAGTACCTTTAGTCAGGGAACATAACTGTACCATAATAGACTGAAATATTTTCTAGGTTGTACTGACTCCAAACAGCCCGTCTCACCCGCAGGCTTTTTATTTTATTGGTCAGTATTAAAACATTTGGTTATGAAAAGGTACAAATATGTATTTTGCACCTGAAAAAAATTATTTAAGCTACACTGCATCTTTGAGGGAACATTTACATTGTTTGTACCTTGATGAACAAAAGTGTAGATAAAAATAAGCCTCTGTTTCTGCACATTTTAATGCATAACTACTGTTTATTTGCTGAATTAAAAAAATATATATTAAAAAAGCACATTAAAAAAAAAAGGTCTGTACAAAAGTAGTCACAATCTACATTTTACCCCCCCCACCCCCCCCCCCCCTTTAAACCAATTAAACAAATAAATAAAAATTATGCACCAGAATTTGCAGAAAAATTCACTGTGCTCTCTGTAGAGGAGGTCAAGTCATTTTCACAAATCAGCAAAGCGTGTAATTTGACTGGGGTGATCAAACTTTTGTCTTCTTTAAACAATGTATTTTAAAAATACAAAACATAAGATTTTGGTCTGATATCATGGTATGAAGTTTTCATATCATCTCAACCTTAATCACTTCCATCTATCTGCTCATTATGAAAACAAAACTGTACCAAAACCAGCCCAGGCCACTTCAGTTCCCATGAAGATTTGGAAACATCTGCTGTCAGCAAGCGAGGTACACGGATTCTAAGTACTGAACCTACCAGAAAGGAATAGGGGTTGTGTGCTGACAGGCATTTGAGCAAGAAAGAGAGAAAGGATTTCAATGAACCTGCGGCAGAGATAAAGTCATAGTTCTAGGAACGGCTGAGGTAACCTTGGGACAAGCAAGCTCAAATCAGACGACGGCACAGACAACTTTTTAATAAATCATCTCTACAAGATGTCAAGAGAGTAGATGTATCCTAGATAACACCACACTGTGTGCTGACGTGGAGATGGTTCACGGTTCTGAAGTCTGGAACTCCAGGAAGACTTTTCACTACAGTTACAGCATGTTTTTTTTTTTACTACTGACCAAAAACCGGCTGGGCAGAAGAATGACTCAGGTGTTCAAGCTAACACCAGGACGTGTCAAAACATTCTAGAGGAATTTGTCTTACACAAAAGCCACAATGTATGCTTATTATTAGAGGAGAAGGCAAACGCATTACGAGCACTACGTGGGTGAGGTTGTCAGAGGACCAGCCCCGAGCACTCAAACAAGCCAGAAAAGTCAGTATGCTACGCAAAGGTTAGATAAGACAACAGCTCTGGGTCACTGGTCAGGTCTCACTGCCAGGAGCTTTACAGAACAGGTCACATGTAAACGACATCGGTATTTCATTTGAAGCCTCCCTTTCGAAGAGCAAGCAAGAGAGCACAGTGGAGTGGACACTAGATGTTTGGGAACAGTAAAGATGAACGTGGAGATGGGACTGACTGAAGATAGCATAGATTAGTCAACCCCTGGGAAAAAAGAGGAAGAAAACGAGTAGTGATTATGCAGGAGGAGAGTACAGACAGCATTTTTTTTTCTTCGAAACACAAAATTCAAAATACTTTATTAGTGTGGAAACCCCTGTCAACCTGGTTGCCTTAAAATTTTAGGTTGAACTTCTTCTTGAACTTGAATCATAAGTTGACAGGACATTCATCTGTTTCACATTCCGTTATTAATTTTTTACTTATTATATATTTTTTTATGGATTTCTACCCGATTTTCTCAACAATTTAATCATGTCCAGTTCCACCCACTAGCTAGGACTCCCCCAATCACACAATGCTACCAGCGCTAGGAGGGTGAAGACTAGCACAGGCTTCCTCTGAGATCTGTGAAGCACCACCGCATCTTTTCAAAACTGCCGCTCACACGACGTCATTGGACAGCCGAACGCGCTCGGAGGAAAAAACGCCAACCGTCAATTCTGTTACATCAGCTAACAGACGCCTGCGCTCAATTGCATCGCGTTGAGTGATGGGGGAGAAGGGGGCCATCCTACCCACCCAGAGAGAGCGAGGCCAATCGTGCTCTCTTGGCCTCACAGCCACGGACGGCTGTAGCATCACCAGGGATCGAACTCGTGATCTCCTGATGACAGGGCCAACGCTTAGATGGAAGCACCACTGGGGAGCCCCATTTAGTTGTTATTATTTAATTCATTTTTCATTCAATTCACTCAAGTTTAATGAACTAAATTTTTTAATACAATCAGATTACTTACTAAAACATTTATTCTCTCTCTTTACAAAAATAAATAAATAAAAAATAAAAAACTGTATGTGTGTCCTGGGCAAAACATGCAAACTGACCAATCACAGACGACTATTTTAGCCATGTGGGGGTAGGCAATTCAAAACAAAAGAAAACAGAACAAAAGGAAATATTGCAGAAAGCATCTCTCATTTACTTCTAAAGTGTTTCCAAAAAAATTCCAACTCTTGGCTTATTAACGACAGGATAGGATAAACTTTGCGAACAATTTTCCATACAGCAACTATATCTTGCTGCAAAGGGCTTGTTTTGTCATGATGCACAGAAATAGCAACTGTTTGCTATTAAATGTTAGCAACAAGCTACTATTCTTGCTAATAAAAGTTGTTCCTATGGGACTAATAAAAGCCAGTGCACAGAAGCACAGATAGACAAGTAAAAGGCATGATTCAACATCTGTGGTAACTAACAAAATACTTTTTATGAGTGTTCCTTCAACTATGGTAAATGATGAATGGTCAACGAGTATACCATTTTTGGGCTTCAGAGCTTCAGCAGTGATCAACAGCAAATATTCCAAGCCTCGCCCTGGGATAGGGGGTTGGGAAGGTTAGTTGTTAAGAAAGTTGTTCAAAACATCCACGTCCAAAGCCTGTCCTGAAAACACATCCACTATAAAATCTGAATCTCCCGGCTAGCTGCTCTCCTTGCAGAGCACTGCGGTGCTCACGCTGTGACTTTGCTGTTTCTACCAGGTCCACAAGCCTCTCTTAGTACTCGGCTAGAGGGCAACTGGTTGACCAACGCAATGCATGAAGGGTACACACTGCAGCCCTAGTAAGGCAGAATGGCTGGGGACTGTTGTGAGTAAGCGACAGAGGTAGTTCCTGTTAAGTGCTAAAGAGGTGGTGGTGTGTTTGGAGCTGTTTTCACCATATTAAAAAAAAGCTGCAATATGGAACCCCAAACATTACAGTATTTTGCAATTTGCCTTAATTGATAGCCTATATTAACAACAACAACAACGACAATGATGACAACAACGACATCAACAACCAAAATTAAAAACTGAATATCTACCAAATGCACAAATATCCAAATAGTCAAATATTCCGGTCAAGCCCTTATAGCCAACTGCATTTGCGAATAACAATTTTTATTACCATCTGATATCCAGGACTGTACAATACCAACTGAACTTGTGAGATCAGATGTTGGAGAAAGAAAAGAATGAGTTGGGTTGGAAAAGTTAAAGTGGTACTGCGCCATCTCCAAGCTGAAAGAAAAGCAATCCAAGGACATCTAGTCAGGTTCCTGGAGTAAAGCTTCCTTGCAGACAGAGCTGTTTTTGACTTTTACTTTTAACGATTTCAAGATGTGGCCCACTCAGAAGAAGCGGCATGACTTCTTTATCTTGGAGCTTCAAACTGGGTTTGAAAAGAGTGACTCACCCTGCAAAACGAAGAAGTTTGATAAAGCTTTTTATCAGCTAAATTCCCATGCTGCAGCACACTCTGCTCCATTCATCTTCTCTTCACACAACTGCCCTGTCACAGGCTTCTTGCAGAAATGTTTCATGGGAGTTTGATCTCTTCCTAGACTCCCTGGGTGGGAGTCAGGAGTCAGACAGCATGGTTTATTACGTCGAAACAGAAGAATCATTTTCAACGACGACAGTCTGCAGTAAAAATAAGCCTTTGCCACTAAAACCACTCTTTGTATGTTAACAGGCAACAATCTACAAGTGTACGAACTAGGGATGTGTCGATATTAATACTGGTATCTGGTATCAGTTCGATACTGTGCTCATTTACTTAAAGTCATAAAAATTCCCCACTACCAACACTGTTTTGCTAGCCTACGTGTGTCCAATCCCTAACAGGAATGGAGACACGTAGGCTAGCAAAACGGAAGCAAAAAAATTTGCTCCCAAACTCTGTATAAGCCGAATTCACTCTGTTTAGAATAAACATCCATCCATCCATTTTCTAAGCTGCTTCTCCCTCAGGGTCGTGGGGGGTACTGGAGCCTATCCCAGCGGTCATCGGGCGGAAGGCAGGATACACCCTGGACAGGTCACCAGTCAATCGCAGGGCAGACAGACAGACAGTCACTCACACCCAGGGGCAATTTAGCATTTCCAGTTGGCCTGACTGCATGTCTTTGGACGGTGAGGAAACCGGAGAACCCGGAGGAAACCCGCGCAGACACAGGAGAACATGCAAACTGCACACAGAGAGGAACCTGGTCACCTGGCCGGGGAATCAAACCAAGGCCCTTCCTCGCTGTGAGGCGACAGCGCTACCCACCGCACCACCGTGCCATTTATTAATAAACATTAATACTGTAATGTTTTGGGGAAAACTGGCTGTATTGTCCTACCGGGTACATCACTGTCTAGTTTTATCTTCAGTGCACGGTGTAGCATAAGCCAGCAGCACTACTATAGCTCAACTTCTCAACATGATTTTAAAACACGCAGCGTGTTATTTTGAATGAAACACTTATTTGAAACTATCCCTAGACAATTGTCTGTAAGGGCTGCATTTCGCATAGCATGTCAATTAAACTGAGTGTTTTCGTACAGTGTGCACACAACCCATTGGCTTTGTCTGTACGTGATGGCCTATTTAAAGAACAATGCGAGTTAACAACGAATACTGCGCATGCCTGACTTTAAAAGGACATTCAAGCACAGCTCAATCAGAAAAACAAAAGACTCCAACAACAGGTAAAACTAGACAAGTAAGCAATTCGGATTAGTTAGCCTCGGATGTGATTCCTGCTGTCGCTGCGCTACAGAGACTGTTTTTGAAAGAGAGATGAGGAGCATCAAAACTATAAAATGTGCTTTAATTACAGGTGTACAGAAGTGCTTTTCTGACTAAGCCCACTCTTCTCCACTCCAACAATACTCGATCCAAGGTAACTAATGTAGCATAGCCAGCTAATTCATTTAATTTAAAATAAGCAAGATTTTAACTATTTAATTCTTAAGTTACACTTCACTCATTTACACCAACACCTGCTTAATTCTAAGTAGGTTAACTTGGTATATTATTGGACACATTATCAGCGAATACTAAAAATATGTACTCATGCATCAATGCATCCCTACTAGGAACAAATTGGTTTAATCTCATAAGGGTTTACACATTATAGGCATAGTACAAACTATCACAATATAATTTTAAAATAATGCTCTAAACAAGATGAGTGGAGAAACACATAAGGAAGGCCTGCATTGCATCAAGGCAAACTTAACTAGATAAAGCACAAAGCCTTGGCCTAAGACAACCTGACAAATTTATCCCACAAGAGGCTGAACAGTTCAGTGTAAAGAGTGAGGACACATTGTCTAATTAAACCAGACTTTAAAGACAAAAGCCCAAGTCTAATGAAGATCTGGCTGTCTAGATGCCTTGAGGCTCTGGTTGTCTTAAGTTCTTCCGCATGGTCAGAGAAACATTTATCGTAAGTCTTCTTATCATAATGCAAATGACTGCAAAGCACCCGCAGCTGCATTACAGGGTCAGAGCCAGTGAAAACAAGATAACGCAGAACACAAACTCACTACAAACCAGAGTCTGGCATCAAATAGACACGGAGGACATGTGACCACAGTCTTAAACGGTACTGCTGGTCAAAAACACATGGCTTTCAGCTGTCTGACCTTTGTAGATACTCTCATATTCCTTGAGGCTCATGCATTTGTGGTTTAGTTCTTTGTTTTTATTTAGAATTTACAACCATTTGTCACTGTGTTTCCACACTGAAATTAGACCTCTGCATTTAACCCATCCGTGCAGTGAAACGCCCACATACATGCACACTAGTGAACACACACACTAGAGGGCAGTGAGCACACTATGCAGTGGGCAGCCCTATCCACGGCGCCTGGGGAGCAGTTGGGGGTTAGGTGCCTTGCTCAAGGGCACTTCAGTCATGGACTGTCAGGCAAGGGGATCGAACCGGCAACCTTCCGGGCACAGGGCTGGTTCCCTACCCTCCAGCCCATGACTGCCCCCTATCCTTTAGTTTAAGTAATATTTTTCCTTTATGTTGTTTATTTTTTATACAGTGCACTCACAGATGATCTGTGGGCAAAAAAAAAAAACAAAAAAAAAACAGGTAGGTAAACACTAAACTTCAGTGTGCACCCAATCACATAAGTGCCAAATGATATAAAAATGCATAATGCAAGGGTGGGTCTTCCGGTGGTGGTGGGAGTGCACTGAGGTGTGTGTACTGTCCCAGAGTCTTTTTAGGATATTGTTCACACAGAAGGTAAAAGTGGCCTCAATCTGATTTTCTCAACAAATCAGATTTTTTTTCGTTTGGCTGCTCACAACATTTAAAGGTGACCTGCACATGAAGAAGAACAATGCTTTATGTGATACGGTCTTCCAGAGGTACACAAACAGAATGGAGTCAATAGTAACAGCCACTTCCAGGCCAAGACAGCTGGGCTCATCACCCAGAACGCTTTCGCGCTCGCTGTAAACCGGGCAAGTTATTCGGCCACTTCTTTGGTTTTAACTTTTAACTTTAACTTTTAACTTTTCTTTGACACTGCAGCCTCGTTCTCCTATGTCAACATTCAGCCGAACATGGAGCGGTTTGGATAAGTGCCTTCTAATTTTGTTTGAGGAGAAACATCACCCCAAATGTTTGAGGTCTCAGCATGTGATAATGAATGTGGAGCTGGATTAACGTAAAAAGCCACATGAATTCTGATCTGGCCATCCAGTCTCGCAGTTGCATACTGAATACATATCGGATTTAAGTAACACACATGAAAGGCTTTGTTCACACAGCAGCGAAAAGTGGCTCAAATCCGATCTTTGTCTTCATATGTGACACGGATGGGTCATCTTCGTGTCAGTGTCAACAGCCAAAAAAAAAAAAAACCCACCATCTGATATTTTCAGTTCCAATTTGGGACGCTTTCATATGTGGTATTGAAATCCAATACGTATCCGATCTGCGGCAACGCGACTCGGTCTGAACAGCCAGATCCACGTCTAAGTGTATCTGTTGTACTATAAACAAATTATATATACACATTCCATTTAGATTCTCTGCACACCTTTAAGTCCAAAATGCACTTACTCATGATTTACTAGGGATTCACTGACATGGAATTTGTAATGATGTTCACATTTATAAAGTGTAAGAAGTGGGACTACAATGACCTGAATTATCATTAAGAGAAATATAACATTTATTTGTATAAGTTTAGGGCACAGGTATTCAAGTACTTGGTTAAATAATTAGAGAAGCCAGTATTAGTAAGTAAACTGAAATCACTATTTGACACTGATTATGTTTAATTGTGAGAAGACAGACAAAATACACAGACTCCACAGTTTTGCTCATATTTTTGAGTAAGTGTGTTAAACTTTTGCTAATCCGAGTGCCTGAACAAGAGCTTGCTGCCAAGGACAGGGGGAATTCTACTGTTTTTTCAACTTTCTGCATAATTAAATTGTAAAGATGTAAACAATGTCATTCAGAGTGGATTAATGTTAAATGCTTTGTTCTACAGAAACTTACTGGGTCAGAAATAGTCACAGCAGATAAGAAACAGATGTTTGAAGCAGCCTCGAAAAGGTATCTCCCCGAAAGTTATTACATGAACTGATGTTTATGCTGGCAGATGACGAATACAATGTTAACACACTGACAAGATTTTGGTCTAAAGCATACATCCATATATGTATGTGTGTGTGTGTGTGTGTGTGTGTGTGTGTGTGTGTGTGTGTGTGATATATATATATATATATATATATATACACACATACACACATACATACACACACACACACACACGTTTTTATTATTATTATTGTTTTTTTTTAATATATAGATCAAGGTCACCCTTATTAGTCCCACAACAGGGAAATTTCCCCTCTGCATTTAACCCATCCGTGAAGTGGAACACCACATACACACTAGTAAAGACACACACTAGGGGGCAGTGAGCACACTTGTCCGGAGCAGTGGGCAGCCCTATCCGCAGTGCCCAGGGAGCAGTTGGGGGTTAGGTGTCTTGCTCAATGACACTTCAGTCATGGACTGTTGGCTCTAGGGATCGAACTGTCGACGTTCCAGTCACAGGGCCGGTTCCCTAACCTCCAGCCCACGACTGCCCCGTCCAGACATTTTAGCAAAATAGGAGTTTATAATATAATATAATATAATATAATATAATATAGCCTATAATATGAAATGTCACGCTGCGTTTTCAGGAATGACAAGTACTGTGGTGATATGTCGTGTATGCTTCATGTGAAAAATTAAAAGAACTAACTAAAGGATGCACTAATTAGCAGCTTTGACATGGTTTCTTTGAGGGGGAAACACGTGACGTATAGCATAAGCCTATTTACCATAAATGTATAAATACCGTAGAAATACCATAAATCTCTTTGGCCCTTTTCCTATTTGATGAATGGAACAGAGGTGGAGGAGGTCAAGGCTGATGGAGAAGAATTAAACAGAGCAGCAGTCTTGAATGAAAAAAAAGATATGTCAATGTTGATTTTTTTTTATGAAATCCCAGTAAGTACCTGAGTAAAACAGTTATATTATACCATATAGCCTCAAAACTGCATAATAGAAAACTGCAACTATCATTTCTGATATATTTTAGTAAGAATATATAGTGTAAAGTTATAAAATGTACTTTTAAAAACTATGCATGTTCTTTATTTTGTCTTTTTGGCCCTCAGCACACCACAAATGTTGTGGTTTACTGAGAAACGCTACAAGTGTTATAACAACAGCATAATAACAGCACATTGTTATTGCAGATTATGCTGACTCAGCTTTCTGATAGTCTAACCTATATTTCAGTGTATCTACTCTGTCTATGACCTCAATATCAGTTGGTAAAATGCAGACTAAGCTAAGACATAGCGCTGTAACGACACCTCAACAACAGGGTCTGTCTTTCCTTCAGTTTTACAGCCTGGCTATGAGATACGGGGAGGAAAAAAAAAAAATCAGCCCGTCCGCTCAGCAGTTTCATAGTGCATTCCTGATTAACTGCACAATGTGACCACTGATGACACAATGTGCGCAGATCATGCTTAAGAGACACCTCGTAAGCTGATTACTGCAGTTGCTTCCTCTCTGGGCATGCTGGATTGAGTCCTAACCTGCTCTCTGTGCACACATCCCCATGTCACTCGCATCTTACAGCCTTGCGGGTGAAGTAGAACCACTTGCCAGGATCAGTCTATGGACAGTAAAGCGCCAAAACACTCTTAGTTATTGATCTGGAATGCAAACGCAGATTAAATAAAGCGTCACAGAACTGCAGCTATGTCTGAGCTACATTCAGGTCACAAAACATACTCCAGAATTTTGAGTAAAGGCAGAAACTTGCACCATTTTAAACAAGCCATTGCCGATTATTCAGTTTTTGGCATCAGTAATGGAAAACCTATCACCATCAGGCCTACTCACTCTGACTAAACTGGCTTCTACAGGAAGGCTGCTCTGGAACTGACCTCTGGGTACAAAGTGACCTGTATAATCCACATTTCATCTATGCCTTCTGATTAGAAGTGCAAAGGAGAAGTTCTGGTAAGAGAGACTGCTAATAAAATTAGAGATGCACAATGATATCATAAACATTTACATATCAGGAGACATTTTCTTTATATTTACATATATCAGCATGTTTCGATTTAACTGAGTCAAACCGATATCTGATGATGTACTTACTGCACTCTTAAGAAGCAGAAAGTTTGTATGATGCAAGACTGTATTTTATTCATTTTACTGCAAAAATAAACTTTATATTTCTCTGTAAGGCTAATCCAGGTGCATTTAATCCTAGTTTCCATATTAAAAATGTTTATATATTGGCATTGGAAGATGTATATAAAAAAATATTAGATATTAGCAATATTGACCCACAATTTGTATCAGTACATCCCTAAACAAAATCTGCCTGGTGAAAAAGCCAATTCTCTTGAATGGTAAAGGGCACCGCTATTTGAAAAAGCAATGTGCAATTATCATCATTTTGCTCTGCGTCCTTTACGCTGTGTCAAAATTTCATGAAGGATCAACAGAAATGGTCCCAAATGACTTGTAAAAAATTTTGTTCCATTAACTTAAATTCAAAGGCAAGTCATTTTTCCTTTCCTGTAAAGTGACTATTTTGGAGATGCAAGGTTTTGTAGTGACGATGACAACATGGCAGGTAAAACTGGTCTGAATCTCATTTTCTCACCAAATCCGATTTCTTTTTTGTTTGGCTGTTATAGAGTATCTTATAAATGTGATCTGTATCCGGAATCAGTCTGAACAGATCAGCTCCCAAACTGACCCACATGGGCAAAAGAACAATGCGTCACGTTGCTTCACGCAGTTCATCCAGAGGTAAACAATCATGACCATGAACGAACGCGAGTCGCTTCCAGAGCAAGTTTCATCTTTGCCAGCATCACAGGAGCAATCATGAAGTTCCCATGCCTGACAGCTGGGCTCATTCCCAGAACGAGTGCTCAGATTCTTTAACCTTTGCTTTCCAGACTCTTAACTGTTCTCTGAAATCTCTTTGAACATGGAACGGTTGCCATAAGTCTCTTCTAATTTTTTAGTACAGAGACATCAGCCCAAACGTTCATGCACTCTCAGCAGTGCAAAATCCAGACAAATGTTGAGTTGCTGCAAATCGGACGCAGATCGGATTTCAGCACCACGTTTGAAAGCATCTAAAATTGGAACTGAAAATGTCAGATTCAGTGTGTTTTCGCTGTTCCACATAACACATCTGTGCCACATCTGAAGAAAAAGATCAGATTTGGGCCACTTTTACCTGCTGTGTAAACAAAGCCTACATTCCCTCTAAAATCACCTTGTATAATGGCCTGAGTTTTGCCCCACCACGGCGAAGAAAACAGTGAGGTGACTTTCTGTCTTGACTGTGGCCTAAAGGTTTACATTTTTCCTGTACTTAACTTTCCTCTCTGAGCTCCACTTATGTTGTTTGTGGGGTTTTACACACCAGAAACAGTTATAATTGCAGTCTGTTTTGGACTTTAAACCTCTGTCCTGATTGGCTGCCTCATTCAAAAAGCCACCTGGTCAGAAACACTCTTTATAACCAGAGTATGAACTGGCAGAGCTAAACTGCTAAACTGAATAGGGAGCAAAACGTGACATCATGGAAATAATTCATTTCACAAAGTGCTGTTTTTGCAGCTCAGTTTCCACATATGGGCTGCATAGACCAGGGAGTGAAGGGTAGGTGTTTTAAAACTGCAGCAATTATTATAAACTACATGAAACTCTTTTCTTTAAAATGAAATCAAACATTCTGTTCCAAAAACAGTCATAACTTATTACACGTGACCATTTTCCAATCTCTCTTTATCCCTCAGAAACAAACAGGCTTGTTTGGTTACTGGGCCTTTAACACATACATGTAAATGAGCTCTGTTCTGATTGGCTGCTCTACAGTGTACCTCATTCATAGTATTTTATGCTGAAACACTGTAACGCCAGCATAAATTGGTGGAGCTAAACTGCTATACTGAACAGGTGAGTATATAAATGTGACTTTACAGTGAATTCAAAACAGGTTGTTTTCACAGCTTAGTTTTCTCATATAGAGCGAAAGCTGTATGTAAACTCTTAATAAAAAAAGAAAGAGAGAAAGATTCAGGTTTCCATTAAACTAACAAACAGGTATGGACCACGGACTAGCCAAGGCGTTAAAACTGTGGTCAGTACTGTGAAAGTGTTTAATTTTAATATACTGCTTTTGTCACTGCCATCAGTTTCTCAGACTTTTGTACCAGGGTGGCCAGTATGGACGAAAAAGTGTCACAATATTTTAAGACATGCTCTCAAAACACTACTTGCATCATTGTATCTAGGTTTTCTGAGGTTTTGACAAGTTAGAACCACGTTTAAAAAAAAAAATCTATGAATTTTGTGATTTTCATTCAACTACTTTACATGCTGTACTCAAATAAATCCAACTAACAGACCTAATTATGTTCTTCATAATAAAAGATGAAGTTGTATCATTTCTTAAAGTGTTAAGTATTGACTGCATCTACAATGTGTTTAGAAAAGTATGCCGTGACATAATGTGACATCATTTATCACAATAACGATAAATATCACCATATTGCCCAGCCCTATTTTGCACAGTACTGTCTGACTGGTGTAGTAAATAAACTATTTTAATAGGAGGTCACTTTGAGCTGAACAGAGTCACTGTGCCCAACCGTAAGGGCCATCTTGACCCGAGAGCATTACCACCTAATCCATGAATCATAATACGCCACTCGACAAGCCATGACAGATGCTTGTCTGAAGCACTTTGCGAAAGCAATGAGCAAATCTCTGCTAAAACATAGACGCACTACTCTTTAGAAACCGATAAACCTATTATTTCATCTTAAATGCTCAACAACCAGTGCATGAACCATAACAATCCAGCAATCGTTCGTAAATACGCAACAACAATAGCACTCAATGCCACTAATCAGTGGGTTCAGAATATGATACGCTGCATAATGGCTAAGTATCAGTATGTAAATGCACTTGTCTCTTTACACACCTGATGAGCAACTGCTCCCACGCTAACATTAAGCTTCGATTAAGAGCGGATAATGGGATTAAGATGAGCATGCACACTTTTGGCACCTGTAATGAGTGCTCATAGGTGCTCTATAAATGTAGAGCTTCCTTAATTAGATCACACAGCTCATTGAGAGGGTCTCTGTGCATGTAGGTGAGCTAGGGTTAGTGCACACAACAGAGAAGCGAAAGGTTTTTGGGACTGTGTCTGACTGTAAGAGGTGACTCATCAGTTTCATGGAGAAACTGCAGGTTGTGAGAAGTTTCTCTTGTTTTCAAGTGTTGCTTCATATTCAGAGAATACAAGTCCAAAACAACAGGATCTGCAAGCTGCAAAAATAGTGACTACAGTATTCCACAACAACAGTTACCCTGACCGTTACTGTAAAAAACACACATTCCCCAAACTTCTCTCAATCTGCATCCAGGTCTTCATTAAGGTCACACAGACTGAATTTGACTTAGAGCACAGTATGATTTACTATGAGCATTAAAAAAAAACAAAAAAAAAAAACAAAAAAAAAAACACACACACTATCTTGGATCAGGTTCTTCTGTATTTATGATGGGTAGTGTCACATATACCGATTTAGATCGCACTTCTCCTTCTGAGTGCGGCTTATAAAGACAGACCCTGCTGTCTAAAGTTTTGTTTATTTTTATAGCTCACAGTAAAACATGCTTTGTCCTAAACCAAATCAGCTAGTCCATGCAATCTTGATAAAGACCTAGATGTGGTTCAAATGGGTGGAGAGAAGTTTTAGGGATGTATTTTTACAATAACAATCTGGGCTATTCGGGTGACTACTGAGCGCTGGTGTTCATTAGCAACAGTTTGGCTCGCTGCCCCAGTTTTAAAGAAGCAAACACGGCCTGGACAATCGTCTATATCGGGAGCAAGGGGGAAAATGTGTAAATCTAATTTCTCACGAAAGTATTCCTTTGAATTGTGATCAACCGGTAGGGCCCAGAAAGTCTATGCATGGTCATAACCTAAGCAAAAACTGCTTATTTTTATAGCCCACTAAGACATGCTTTGTCCTAAACCACATCAACAAGTCTGTGTGATCTTGCTGAAGACCTAGATGTGGTTTGAGTGGCTTGAGAGAAGTTTTAGGGGTGTATTTTCACAGAAACTATTTGGGTGACTATTGAGTTCTAGTGTTTATTAGTATGGATGGGCTCACTGACCCAGTTCTAAACTAAAGAAGCGAACATGTCTTGGCTGACCGACTACATCTGGGGTAAAGGGTAAAGTGTGTAAATCTGATTTCTCACTAAACCAATTCTTTAAATGGTGGTCAACTGATATGGCCTAGAAAGTCCATGCATGGTCATATAGGTCAAACCCAAGCAAAGCTAAACCCATATGCAGATTGACCAAACTGTCATCATGCTCTAGTCACCCTAGTCACCCGTGTGGAAATTCTTCCAGCCTAGTAGAGCAGCACTAGCTAAAGAGGATTTCACTGTCATGTACAGTGAGGCTGTCAGTCTCATAGTTTGCACAGTGATGTTATCACAACCAAGCTGTCAGATAGACTGCTCGTCTTAATCTCCTTCATTCGTCATTATTCGTCACTATTTAACCGACTATTTGACCGTTTCAGATGGTACATAGTTTGTTAGCCAGCCAAACACAGTTTGGAGAACAAACACACATGAAAACAACGCGTTTCACCCTATTTCGGCGAGGAGCCACGTCGCAGAGCGTCCACAACTCCTATTCTGGCGTTCTCCACACCTCAAAAAGCCAAACTGCGAGGAATAACGCTAACTGCTGTCATTCCACCTTAGACAGACCTGAGCAACGAAGCCCAAGTCAGCTTCTTATTCGAATTATTCCGCTCCACCTTAAATGGTGCAGAGTTGACATTTTACCGGACCATTTAAGGTGGAACGGGAAATTGGAATAACAAGCTGGCGAATAGGAAGCCAACTTCAGCCTCGTCATTCTCCACACCTCAAAGAGCCAGACCGTGAGAAGCAGCCGCAGTCATTCCACCTTAAACAGACCCCTGGAAGCCTGAGCACCGATTTCTATAACACGTAACCAAGCCCGGCTAGCCAGCTAGCTAATTTGAACAAGTTGTCGGCGTCAGTAACGAGCTAAGCCCGTGATATTAAGCCTCGTAATCCCACACCCATGAAGGCAGATGCTTCTCTTCGCCCCTCCTGGCCGCGCCGCGTCCCGTGTTTACCTGTCAGCTCGGAAGGGAGGCAGCTCGGAGGCTAACGGCGACTAGCCGACCTGGCTAGCCACTTTAGCTCTCATTCCACACAACGGAAAGCCAACTTCGGCTCGCCTGCGGCTCTGGCGTGCACTCACCTCCGCGAACATTGTTCCAAGCGTCGGGGAAGGGGTCGCGCAGGTTAGCCCCAACACATTGTGCGAGTTGTAGCGATGCGCTGCTCTTGTTTAAAAGCGGGCAGCTTTCCACACTCCGTACTCTCTCCGGAGAGTCGCCATATTGCGAGGTTTACGTCCGACGACGCCCCTCCCACCGCCTGCGGATGTTAAGCCGTGATTGGCCGCAGTGATGTGACGTTTGTAATTGTGGGCGTAGACTGGACGAACTCAAAACTGATCCAGTTCAAAACACGACAACTTAAGCAGACTGTAAAATACATTTAGCACCTGTCTGTATGGATTCATAATGGAAAACCATTCCCGCCACCTAAATTAATAATAATAATAATAATAATACTCCAGCACCTATTTTTTTCTTAAGCGAATTGCTCTGCCATCATTTCGAGATACTGAATCATTATTTTAGATACTATCTCATTAAAATAAGAGGATAAATCATTGTATTGAGATATTAAGTCATTATTTTGAGATACTATCTCATTAATTTGAGATGCTTGGTCATTCTTTTAGACACTATCTCATTAATTGGAGATGCTAGTTCATTCTTTTAGACACTATCTCATTAATTTGAGATTTTCAGTCATTATTTTGACATACTATCTCATTAATTTGAGATGATAGATCATTCTTTTAGACACTGTCTCATTAATTTGAGATTTCCAGTCATTATTTTGAGACACTATATCATTAATTTGAGATTTCCAGTCATTATTTTGAGACACTATCTCATTGATTGGAGATGCTACGTCATTCCTTTAGACACTATCTCATTAATTTGAGATTTTCAGTCATTATATTGACATACTATCTCATTAATTTGAGATGCTAGAACATTCTTTTAGACACTGTCTCATTAATTTGAGATGTTCAGTCATTATTTTGAGATACAAGCTCATTATTTTAAGATGGTTTCCCTGGTTTAAGAAATGATCTCTTTACTTTCTCATTCTTCCAAGATGCTTTCTCATTGTTTTGGAGAAATGTTCTTGTTATTCATGTTTATATACATACTTATATTTTGTTTTCATCTTAAAAGCTTAAAACATCTAAAAATAATGAGAAAGCATCTGAAAATAACAAAATGTTTCCAAAATAATGAGCATGTTTCTTAAAATAAAGAGAAAATACTGACCTAGTGTACGAAAATAGTGAGGTATTATTTCTAAATTATTTTTTTTTTGTTATTAAGCAAATTGCAACATAATGGTGCAGCAATTCACTTAATAAAAAAAAAATTAGAAACTGGATTTTTTTCATTTTAAATGGCAAAAATGGGCTTCTATAATTCACATAGGTGGTGAGAGTAGCCTAAACACATACTCCCTAAAATGAGTTATTTTAATGAAACAGCTAATGTAAAACAGAGGTAGGAGAATCTTTCCTTAAAACAAGTACCAAAGCAGCTCATCAATGTATACTATAATATATATACATATACTGCATGTATTTCCATACAGTGGTGGTGATGGGAACCAGATGGTGCAACATCTACAGTGCAATTACACTCATTTTATTTACTATCCAAAAATACCTAAATTTGTCTTCTGAGTTTTTATACCGCTGCTGTTGTAATGAAGCCTTGTATCTCCATTTTTGTTGTTTTTCAGTTTTTGTCATAATTTGAAAATGCATGTTGTCCTGTACCTTGTGTTTGAATTTCAGTATAAAAGGACCAAAAGAAAAAGCCCAAAATGACATGGAAAAAAAGTCTGGCTCCATTGACTTACATTAAAAGTAACGTATGTTTTTTCCTTCTCCTGTAATGTTATCACTTTGGAGATACAAGGTTTTGGTCCGACAGCAGCGATATGTGAAGTTTGTAACGGTAAAAGAGAGGTAAATCTGAAATAACTTGTCTGAGACAACATATTTGCATCCATTTTGTCTAATAGCCTTTTGTGAGGGAGCTTTTAGAGGCACAAACGCTTCAGATGTTTGGTTCCTATCACCACCACTGTGAACAATTCTGGCTTGGTTGCTTGGTAAATGAAACATTTCATTTCAAACAACTGTAAATAACTTTGTTTACATGCCAATGATTCATTTACATGGAAAGTAAAATAAAGTGGAATATTTAAGTACTGAGTTTCCTACAGAACTGCAGTGGGACATCCAGTATCTGTCAATATAAAACATGAAGTTTGTTAGACTCTCTTTTTCTCTTGTTAATGCACTTAGTTTGAAATAAAATGATATAAGTGAGGGTTGTGACCGGTCACAAAGCAGTACAGATGCTATCACCAACCTTTTGATCATTTGAAAAATCATATATGTACCTGAGTAAATATAACTAGGTGCTAGCGAGCTCTGCAAAGAAGTTAATATTTAATTTTCAGATTTGTTAGATTTCAAATCAGCAGGTGAGAGATGTATCTCACAGATCCTTCATCTTACTGAATTAAGGTGTGTGAATGCATGCCTTCCAAAAATCATTTTCATCCCGTGCATATTTGTGCTATTTTGAACAGGCAGTATTCAGAATACAGTAACATTGTACAGGTTTTGGAGAACATGTTTAGAATATTTATCCACTTAATAAAAAATACAACCATTAATAGAAACTCTATCAATGCTTGTTCTAAATCTGTGCTCTTAAAACTCCAGGTTAAACTCATGCATAGATGATCAGTTATTAATCTCAGTGTTACTGAGCTCTGCTAAAGCCTGAGTAGACTGATAAATCAATGTGATCATCAGTTATTAATCTGTGTTACTGAGCTCTGCTAAAGCCTGAGTAGACTGATAAATCAATGTGATCAGTTATTAATCTCAGTGTTACTGAGCTCTGCTAAAGCCTGAGTAGACTGATAAATCAATGTGATCAGTTATTAATCTCAGTGTTACTGAGCTCTGCTAAAGCCTGAGTAGACTGATAAATCAATGTGATCAGTTATTAATCTCAGTGTTACTGAGCTCTGCTAAAGCCTGTGTAGACTGATAAATCAATGTGATCATCAGTTATTAATCTCAGTGTTACTGAGCTCTGCTAAAGCCTGAGTAGACTGATAAATCAATGTGATCATCAGTTATTAATCTCAGTGTTACTGAACTCTGCTAAAGCCTGAGTAGACTGATAAATCAATGTGATCATCAGTTATTAATCTCAGTGTTACTGAGCTCTGCTAAAGCCTGAGTAGACTGATAAATCAATGTGATGATCGGTTATTAATCTCAACATTACTGAGCTCTGCTAAAGCCTGAGTAGACTGATAAATCAATGTGATGATCAGTTATTAATCTCAGTGTTACTGAGCTCTGCTAAAGCCTGAGTAGACTGATAAATCAATGTGATCATCAGTTATTAATCTCAGTGTTACTGAACTCTGCCATAGCCTGAGTAGACTATAAATCAAATTGATGATCAGTTATTAATCTCAATTTCTCCATACATGTGTATTCTAAATTTATTCTGCATGTATTTACTGTAAGAGAATGCATTACTAAATATATTTATAACACTGTTTTCAGTACTTTTCCCAGCTCTGGTTGCCAAGTGCAGCATCCTTTACACACCTGCTGCTCTCTACATCAGTATCGGCCTCTGCATGGATTTCTACACTATTTCTACTTCTTTGTTGTGAAAGATCCAGGAGCCAAACCACCACATCATGCTATAAGTTCTGATTGAAGAACCGAATGCATGTCTGAGAACAAAAAAAGGCCCTTAATTAACTGTCTCCCTTGTAACTCTCCATTTTTCGCTATACATGAAGTGAGAAGAGCGCAGACAGATACCTGTTTCAGGTTGAGCAAAGCCCCAGCCGGGTCACACTGCAGACACGGGTGTAGGTAAACATAATCCCAGGCTCCGTCTGAGGCTTTGTAGGAGGTCACTGTGACCAGGTTCCCCATTGTACACGAGCCAAGCTATCAGTCACACTGGCTGCTCATGTTTCGTCTGCCCTGAGCAAATTGTCTCATGTAAAGACATAAGCATAGTGCTTAATTAAGCTTTCAGAGAAGAAAGCATCATGTTGACATCTCAACACAGCAGAAAGACGCCTAGAGATTCCGGTTTGACCGGGACACAACCTTGCACATGACATTACCTATCACACGGTAAAGAGGACTTTGAACCCTTTGCTGGTTTACAGCCCCAGGCAGCAGGGACACCAGTACGTAAAGGCTCAAGCTAAATGCAGCTTCCCATAAGACATCAGATGAGGGAATATGAAAGAGCCCGTATCCCAGATTTATGTTGTATTTTTGCTTTTTCCCTTGAGGTCTAGTTGTAACATATGAGCGGTTTTCTGTACCAAAGATGGTCATTATTTATTGTTACATGACCACTTTCCTGCCTCTCTTCAACCCTTAGCCTTAGACAGGCTGTTTTTATTACTGTCAAGGCAGTTAGACACAGATAAACGACACAAAAGTGCAGAATATTCAGACATCATATTTCTGCATCATAATTGTACACAGTGGATGCAACATGATTTTTAAAAAATGTAAAGTTACTCAGATTGTGAAAAAATGGGCCGAATTTCAGTCAAAAGCTTCTCACAAAACAACAACCAAGTTTCTCTGCCTCATTCAAACACTGAAACTTTGAGAGCTTTCACACACAGCGTCACAACTCGGTTTGTATTGCTTTAGCAGCTTCACACTGGAACACAAAACAAATGGACACAATGCCGTTAAGTGCAAATAAGACCTTGTTTGCTCCTCACAGAACGAGCAAACGGTGACACTGGGCACTGGAAATGTGAAAGTAGCCACATCATGCAGAAGCTGAAACTTTGGCCAAATCCCATTTCTTCTTTTTAGCCCTGCCCCTTGTTTTAGAGCATCACCCTAATCCCTTGGAACTGAGTTATAAGGGGTAGTGGTTGAAATCTTACCCTATGAAATGGGACCCTCAGATTTAAAAAATAAATAAATAAATAAATAAATACTTCATAGTAGGCGACCCTGCCAGTCTTCAGAGACAGCAGAGGAGGGAGAAGTTCAGCTCCTCACTGCTGGGCTTTAGTTACATTTAGGGCATCATACGCCTTCAAAGAGGGGGGCAATTATTTATTATCTCCCACCCCTAATTCTTCAGTGATAGGAAGCTGAAGTCAGATATTCGCCAGCTTTTTGTTTGAATTTTCCCGTTCCACCTTAAATGGTGCAGCAGTTACATTCTGGCACTTCAGGCGTCAGAGCTGGACTATTTAAGGTGGAACGGGAAAATTAGTTAGCTAGCTACCGAGACATTAGCATGCTGTTAGCAATTTTTTATGGTGCTCATGAAGAAAACGACCATAATGCACTGAAACGACATTAAACTAAGATCATAGAGTGGTAATTGTAATTTTTAACAGGGAAAATTCTCACATTTGTGGGTTTATTTGGTCTCTTGCTCAGCCATCTTACCGTTTTTCTTTTTTTTTTTCTCATAACACTCCGTTTGGAGGGCCGTGTAGCCCCAACACTTCACCCTATCCCCCCATCTCAACAAAAATTGAGATACCCTACCCCTAGACGTGAGCGTGCAAAACGGAGGCTCAGGGATAGGGGCGAGGGGTGAAATGGGATTGGGCCTTTCGTTGCTTCCACGTATCACTCACATGTCTGTAGGCCAGCCTGAGCTGTTTTCAGAGATTCTGTTCCTTCTGATGTTTGAGAAGAAGCTCTAGTTGCAGGTACAACAATCTTAGTTGTCATCTCGGCGATAGCAGAGACGACCACGACTGGTCAGAGAGTTCATGTTACTGGTGCAAAAACCGATGGGTGGATAAAGTAATGTTGCATTTTTCGCCGTCCTAAAAGTCGCGCTTGGTGTGCAAAACACCATCAGTTGTTATACACAGGCTCAGTACATTTACTGTCAAATAGCTCACGGGAATGCACCAAGGTCAGTGTGTAAAAGTCTGAGCCTTCAGGCCTGATATATGTAAACGAGCTCCGTTCTGATTGGCTGTCCTCATTCAAAAAGCAGTCTGAGCTGAAACACTCCTCATAACTTTGTGTGAACCAGCCTGTAGGCCCGACAGGTGGATGTTTGTAAATGAGTTGGTTCTTAGCTTCCATGTATGAACTGAATGGACTGGGGAGTGAATGGTAGGTTTTAAACAATGTGTAATAATTTTATAGAAAGACATTTTTTAAATGTATCCACCTGGATTCCCACTCCAAATGGAGAATGACCCCTATACATAACTATTTGTTTGTGTGTTTGTTTGTGTGCTGGGACGGTTATCTGGATATTTGCCCGTGGTGGGCTTTAAAACCTGCTCTCTCTCTGTTCTGAGACCATTGAGACCATTCTGCCTGCATCGCCTCGTGTTGTGTAAACGCTGCTGTTCTGAATCCGCTCTATTGTGGCGCTGCTCCGCTATTTTTAGAAAGCGTTTGTGTCGCCACTGGTTGTTTTTTTTTTTTTTTTACCACCTGTTTTCCGACAAATCCCGCCTCCTGCTCTACGATTGGCTACCGGCGCCCTTTTTCCTAAGCTAGGATTGGCTAGTCGGAATCTTTTTTCCTCATGTAGGAGACGCAGAAAAACATTAAACATGCAACACAAAAGTCTTTAAAGTCTATAAAATACATATATTGTGTGCTGTGTACAGTTCCATATACATTGTTTACTGTGAAGAGTTTACTGCAGAAAGTTTCCCTTCGCTCCACAGGGACCTATTCCAAAAAGCTGGATTTCACAGTTAGCCGGATAACTTAAGCCTAAACACGAGGATTGTCCAGTAGAAATGTCCCGTTTAAATTGAGACTAAGCTAAAAAAACAGCCTTTTTGAATTCATTATTTTTGTGACATCATAAAACCAACAACCTATTCAGCCTACAGCAATCAGCAATTAAGCCCTGTTCTTTCAAGCTGAAGTTACAGTTGCTGTTTGAAGGAGGCACAATACACCTAGCAGCCAGTCATAACTGAGCTTATTTGCATATTTCACTCTTAAAGGCACAGTGACATAAACAGCCTGTGTAATAGAAAGGGATGACGAAAGTTTGGAAAATGGTCATGTAGACATAAATTACGGCAGTTTTGATACATCAAACCACACAAAAAGTTGCCAGCTATACAAAAAATTAAATATACAAAAATTGTAGGCTATGGGCCCTTTAATATCCCAGTGGGACAGTGGGTGCACTCAAGTGGATGTGTACTTTGAGTATCCAAATTCTGAAATGATACTTTGAGTATTTCCAGTATGTCTAATGCTTTTGCATGTAAGTATATCTGTGAGCAAGTGTTGTACTTTTTCATTGGTGGACAGTAATGAAGTAAATGTATTTTGTTTCTGCACTTAAGTACTTTTTTGTGTATCTGTACTTTACTGGAGTTTTTCCATTTTGGGCGACTTTCACTTTGGGTTACTTTCACTCCACTACATTTCTAAGTCTAATATCTGACTTTTACTCCACTGCATTTTGAGAAATCTGTTGTTTCTTTTGGTTTCTGTGTGTATGAAAACATAACATGTCCAAACAAAAGAAACGCAAAGCCAGAGCACCAATCAGGGCACAGTGGTCACTTTGTTCTGAACTTGTTTTGACCTGTTGGTCATACCGACCCAGTGCAGCACACGGTTCAACGTCAGCGCAGCAGCGTAACATTTTGGGAGAGTCTGTTCAATATAAATGATGAACTAACCTAACTTTGTGTAAATAGAGCACAATATAGAAATATGTCCACATATACATTCGTGACTGACGCAGCTTTTTTCTGAATTTATATAAACACCATTTCATTTAATAGCAAATTAGTTTGGGCTGGTTTATGTTTATGAACAGAGACCTACAGATCAACATAGTAAAGGAGCTCATTTGTGATCCTGAGTTTAAAGCCAGTTTTTATTCAACTTAAACTTGGAACTAAGTTATAAATAAATCTTAAATTGAAACTTTGCTTGTGTGTAAAAAGTGATTTCAGAGCCACTCGGTTCTCCCTGATGGAAACTGTTTACCTTCAGTGTTTTGTGCTTATGATCATTTTAATAGACGTCAGCGTCACTAATTAATGACGTTCTATTAAAAGACTGGTTTACCAAGAGAGATGCTGGAGGATTTTCACCTGAAATGAGTTCATGAAGCGAGTCTTGTTATAAAATGATAACAGGACATCAGAGCCAGAATTACTCTTTTAGTACTTTTACTTCTGATACTTAAGTACATTTTAAGGTAAATACTAAACTATTATAAAACAATGTCTAAGGCAAAGTAGTCATAAACATTTTAGAGGCATTAAAGTCTTCGGATGTCTGATTCCTATCACTACCACTGTGAACTCTTCTGACCTTTGCTCTGTAATGAAAGCATTTCGCATCAAACTGTGAGTGATTTTCTTAGCAGTTTAAAGTGGAATTCAACCATTTCTGCATAATTCGATCAGGGACATGTAAACAAAGTCATTCAGAGTGGTTTGGTGTGAAATGCTCTGTTCTAGAGAAACTTACCCAGTCAGAATTGTTCACAGTGGTGGTGATAGGAACCAGACATCTGCATAAATTAAGCTATTTCACAGAAGGTTCGTACATAAAGCTATTATGACTATTGTTTTATGATTGTTTTGAAGTCAGATTTAACAAATTCACTAATGTAGCTATGGAATTACATAGATCTGTGCTTTTGAGAGGAATTTCTTTACCCGTCTTTCTTTTCAAGTCTAAAAAGAGATCAAGGCAATATACCACACTCTAAAAGCGATGTGTTAAACAACAACACACTTGTGGTGTTTAACCCACAACAAGGAAATTTCACCTCCACGTTTAACCCATCCATGCACACACACACACTAGGGGGCAGTGAGCACACTTGCCTGGACCGGTGAGCAGCCCTACCCACAGCTCCCTATCCAGGAGCAGTTGGGGGTTAGGTGTCTTGCTCAAGGACACCTCATTCATGTACCATCAGCTCTGGGGCTCGAACCAGCAACCTTCTGGTCACAAGGCCAGGTCCCCCAACCTCTGGCCCACGATTGCCATAAGTGCATAAGTGCTCAGTGATTTTGAAGCCCCTTTATGATAAAAAAAAATATGCGCCCCTCACGTTGAAAAAGTTACTCAATCTACCATTGACAGGTTTTATAAAGCAGCTCTTTCATTTTGTTATTGAGAACATATTTATACACTCTCAGAGCAGTAAGCTGTCACTGGGGCAGTGCCCCTCTTGTCACTGTGGTGGGACCCTCAAGGCTACATCTCATTACCTTCAGTCAGGGAACATAACTGAACCATAATCTACTGAAACGATACTTTCTAAGCTGCACTGACTCCAAACACCCCGCCTGGCCTCCAGGCTTTTATTCTACTGTTCTGTTTTAAAACATTAGGCCATGAAAAGGTACAAAGACGAACTTTTCACCTGGAAAAACTGATTTAACATTCACAATCAGACCTTAAAACCACTGCTGGAGCTTTGAGGGAACAGTTACGCCGTTTGCATCTGCATAGTGCCTTTCTTTCTAACAGTGTAGGGGAAAGCTGTGTGAAGGTACTTTTAGCTCCAAGCCTGCCTGTATATGCGTGTATTTGTTTATTTATTTGTCGCCGTGAAGTTTTACGAGCCAATCCTAGCAGAAGAGGCAGGACTCTGCTAGCCAACCCCCTCGCAGGAGGAGGGGCGTCGGGATACGGGTGGGAAAAGAAGAACTCCGTCCCCACAGTCAGTCAGCGTGTAGACTAGAGCGGCGCTGCGGCTCTTGTGATAGCGCCCCCCCAGCACTCCACCAGTCTCCGTCCGCCTGGGAGAGAGAGATAGACACAGTGTGAGAGAGAGAGGCGAGTTGGACTCAGTCACACGTGGATTAAAGCCCACATTCACTCAGCCCGGATAGCTCCAGTGAAGCAGTTCCAGCAGGGAGGTAAGTGGGGGACTCGTGTTGAGGTCAGAGTGACCAGGGACGCCTGGCAGGTTGGCGAGCATCCTCACAACTGGACTTCATGGTGTTTTTAAAGCTGTTTGGAAAACCGCCTGTACTTTGCTGCTTGTGTTGGCTGAAGCCGAGGCTGGATGGCTCATGAACAGAGTGTGTATTCTTACATATGTGCGTCTGAAGTGGACGCAGGGAAAGCTGGACAGGCGGTTTCACTCCTGGGTCATTTTTGCTGTGTGTTTTCTCTGTGAAACAAGGAATAAAGTGTTAGGAGCAGGCACTGGTGCCTATTTACAGAGCATCGCTTCCGTGTAGTTTCTCCAGGGGAAACATCACCGCGCTAAAAATAGAACCGATACCATCTACCCACCCAGCGGAGAGATAAGGCGCGCGCACCACGCGCCTGCATGTCATGCAGCAATTAACGAAAAAGCGTCAGTGTGTCGTTATTGTGGAAGTCGGACGTGCACGATAAATACCCCCTTGATAACCCCTCCTAACTCCTCCTTTCCCCCGTTGTGTTATGTGTGCATGCGCGGGGCTCTGCCGTGCCTGGCTCGCTGGATACGACCCATCAGTTTTGTTCTGGATTATGCACGAGCTACACAACTGTAGGCTATAATTAGTAACTGTATAATTAGTGCAACTTGCGAGAAGCATCCACTTCCATCAGCTTATGTAAATGCGGAGCAGGCGTAAATGAGAGCATGTTGCATCTCCATGGTTACCTCAACGGGATGAGGTCTGTGGCTCAACAGGTGCTGAATTGGATCTCCCTCCTTAGAGGTCCTGTGCGAAAATCAGAGACCACCCTTCATTAATATGATGCCAAATATGATTCATAAATGCCGAGAAAATGGGACTCCTAGTGACTGTGACTGGAAGCTGTAATAGAGGTGAAGAGTGGACACACTAAGGTCATTATGTCATGCCTGACCGGCGTATGTATGTATGTACAGGTACAACATTCTTAACTTTGAAGTAAATACATATAACAGAATATCTCATATAAATGACCTTCCTGTTGGTCCTTCCGTCTTGATGCTTGGAAAAATCAAAAAGGGACGACTGGACTTTTCAAATTAGGTCAAAAAAAGAAAAATGGCAATAGAATAGATAGAAGGTTTTGTCCTAACAACCTATCGTTGTTCTGCAATGTCGTATGTGTGTGTGGATGTATGTGTAGGCGCAGTGGGTAGCATTGTTGCATCACTGCAAGAAGGGCCTGGGTTCACTTCCCCAGCCGGGCGACCACCATGTTCTATCCCTGTCTGGGTGTGCCGGTTTCCTCCCACAGTCCAGAGACATGCAGTCAGGCCAATTGGACATGCTAATGTGACGGTCACTTTTAAGTGCCTTAGACCACACGCATGGGCACTACAATGTATATACGAGAGAGAGCGAGAGAGTGGAGATGCCAATAGGTATATGCACATGGTGGATAGCTCTAGGTTGTAGCCTGTATGTTCTGCCTGCTGCTGTTATTCTGGATTGATGAGTGGAGTGTGGGTGCTCCCTAGCCCAATGAATGGTCTCCATTGCACCACACCTGCTAATTCCTGCGTGTTCCCTTTTGAGGACCGGAAAAGGCCCTTTCCACCAAGTAGCATCTCTCTCCCGGGAGAGTTCGCCCTACCAATCTCCATCACACTAAGTTGCCCCTAGGTGTGATTGTGTATGTCCATCTGTCTGGACATGCGACCTGTCCAGGTTTGTCCTGCCTTCCACCCAAAGACCATGGGGATAGGACCCGCTTCCTTCACGACCCAGAAGGATAAGCAGTTAAGAAAATATGTATGTGTGTGTTAGCATGTATATGTAAAAAAAACAACACAAAAAATGTATATATATATTGCTGATTTCAAAACAAAGACATTGCCATTTTTCAGTTTTTGACATAGTTTGAAAATGCCTGTTGACCTTTACATTGTGTGTAAATCTCATGATGAATGGACCAAAATAAATGGCCAAAAATATATATGAATTACTGGTATTTACTAGCCATTTTGGCTGTAAAGTAAATAAATGAAGGGTGGAATTTGCACAGTACTGTATGTGCTATAGCTTATGTAATCCATACAGTACATTCTGCACTCACTGTGAAAGAGCAGGTTGGGTAGGCTTGCCTCCTTAAATAAACACTGTTCACTCAGGTGTATGTGTGCATGTATTGTGTGTGTTCCCCAGGTGCTGTCCTGCGTGAGGAAAGCACTGTTGGATGCTCAGAAGAAGAAGGCTAAACCATCAGTTTGTGTGGATGCTTCTGCCATGAGTTCACCTGAGCACTCAGGTATCGCCTGCTTTGTAGGTTCTGCATGCTTTGTGTTTCATTGGCATCGCTGTTCTTCAGCCTTCCAAGTGTGTGGGTGTCTTACAAATGATGGATGAGCCAAAAAAGTCAAATTCATCCTCTTACCCCAAATATGGTCGATCAGCCAAGACATGTTTGGAGTCTGAAGTTTACTTTAGTTTTTTGCTAGAACTATGAGGCTATTGTGCAGTACTTTGCAAAAGCCTGAGAGGCAAAATTTGTTTCATTTACAATAAGTACAAGTTATTCATATTTTTAGGGTATTTTTCTGAGAATATCACCACAGGAAAGTCAAAGGAAAGTAGGTGTAAGAACAGGAGTTTCAAAAACTGGAGCTCAAAAAGTGATTAAAAGCTAAGGAGAAAATGGGGCTTCTAACAACTTTACAAACCTGGTAGACCACCAAAACTCACCCATCAGATAAACAGCAGAGATTGTGAGAGGCAGAAAATACAACCAGCTTCTAAGACTGAACTTTGAAGGAAAAATATCCCTGCAGATTTCTTTGAAAATTTGAAAGTAAGTCAAGAAGTCCTCTCTGAGAAAAGGAAACAGGGACTCCCAAGTGGCACAACCATCTAAGCGTTGGAAAGAACTGGGAGTTGGCGCTTTCCTCTGGGCGGGTTTGTCTGTCCGATGATGCTGTGTGAGCAGTAGTTCCAAAGGATGTGGTGGTGTTTCACAGGACTCGGAAGCCTGTACTAAGCTCACCCTCCTAGCGCTGATGATATTGTGTGATTGGGGGAGTCCTAACTATTTGGTGCCACTGGATGACTAACTGGGGATAAAATCGAGGGAAAAAAAAAAAACAGATAAGAAAGAGGACACCAGGACACCAAAACTGAACATCTGAGATGTAAATTTTTGCACTGCAAATAAATACACAGAGCTTCTTACATTAGAACTTCAAGCTACTTTTTGAGCACTGAAAGGCTGAGAAACCGTCAGCATATACTACACATCTATACAATTTATGTGCATACACATTGTGTTTGTTTGTCTTTGTCCTGTCAGTATATTCTGTTTCTAAAACAAAATACTGAGAACAATCCTGATGTTTGATGCATTTTTACAAGCTTGTAGCTCAGGATGGGGGTGTTTTTGAGATGTGCATGTGTGTTCTTTGTTATTGGCTGCTTAGCCTAATGGTTAAGTCACTCATACTCAGCAGGGTTCAATCCTAGAGCGAGGAAACACTCTTCTAAGGGTTTCGGCTGCTGTAATGTAATCACTCTCTTGTGCTGTGTGTATGGGGCAATTTGACAAGCTCTTAATGATGTGTTTATAATGGAAACTCTTGTCACGATAATGTTAAAATGCGATTTATTTTGCAGCCCTATTAGTTGACTGTGTTTGAGCTAAAGTGAAGAGGAATTTAGATTTTTGGCCGAACTATCGCTTTAAGGGCAGCGTAAGTCGGTGCTGCAGGTTGAAAGAGGCCTCCCGTGGGCAGGCTGAGAGTAGAGGTGTATATTTAGCCTGCGCTTGCTGTGCGCCTGAGGCGCTCCTGCGCTCTGGATGTGTTCTTGGCAGGGGAAGGCGAGCAGATGGAGACCCCGCTGACAGGTGGCTTAGAGGGGGCTACTTTCATCAGACCACTGCAGACACGCTCTCGCTCTCAAGGATGCCTGGCGTTGGATGTATTGCAGGCTTGATTTTAAACGTTGAATAACACTCACCTTCTCTGTGTGCAGTGTTCTGATTTTTTTTCAGTCAGCGCTGGTGCAGAATCTCGCTGCTGAAATGCCATCATAAAAATAGTGCATTTTACCATGACCATTACCCCAACATAGCCAGGACAAATTAGTACTGCCCCAGTATATATTTTTGTTAATCGTTATGGCAGCGTTGGCGTTTGCAATGCTGATGTTGCAGAGGTTGCAATATGTAAGTACATTTTAGAGCTTAGTTAATCTCAAACTGTGTGATTGCATGAATCAGGGCACTCACATGATCTGACAAACAGTAGATTAAAACAGGCCTAAAACTGGCATTTCATAAATGTCACTGTCCATATAAACATGTATTTCCATTTGTATCAATTTTTATTTTTTGACATGATTTGAACACGGTTGCTGTACTTCACACTGGGTGAAAATGTCATGATGAATGGGCCAAAAGAAATGCTACAGTAAAATTAACTTACTTTAAAAGTTAAAGGGAAAGTCCACCAATTTTTAAGACATTTCTACATAATTAAATGGCTGAGATGTAAACAAACTCATTTAGAGTGGTTTGATGTGAAATACTCGACTCACATAAACTTGAAGAGTCAGAATTGTTCCCAGTGGTGCTGATTAGACGTCTGAAGAGTTAAATGCCTAAAAGCTCCCTCATAGAAAGTCATTAAATGAAGCAGTTAGATATATACTGCTTAATATCTGACACATTGTTTTATGATAGTTTTGTGATGAAGATTTGGCTTAAAATGTTTGTTAATCCATGTAACTACATATTGTGGCTGTCCAAACATGTAATCCCCCAAATAGTAAGAGAAGTTACAGGAGAAGCCAAAAACATTCTTAAAGAGGAAGTTTCTGAATAATTCAGTTCTTGAAATATAACCATAGTCATTCAGAGTGGCTTGGTGTGAAGTGGTTCACTGTAGAGAAACATATAGATTCAGATTTCTTTATAGTGGTGGTGATAGGAACCAGGGTTCATGGTCACAATGTCAACAACATGAATGTAGGATGTAGGACGGGTGTAGGACTGAAGAACAGGGAATGGAATGGGAGGTGAGGATGTGAATTTATAAGGTGTAAGATTGGAAGAGGTGGGGTTTCAGGCATGCCCCCCACCCCCCCACTCCCCCCAAACTTCAATTATAACATAACGTTATTATAAATTATAACATAATGTTAAGGCCTGTATACTCCTTGTTAATAGTGTATCTGAGTTAGTTTGCTTTGTGGCTGTAGTGAGGTTTTAATTTGTGGCTGCTATGATTAGTAGCATTTTGGTTGCGCATTTCTAGTGCTGGTTTGAGCCGTTGGGCCTTTAAACCTGAACAGATGCTGGTACTGTGCTGAATGTGATCTGTATCAACATTTTGTTATTTACTTTCGCTTTATAGCCGCAGACTCTGTCTCACATGCAAACGTGTCCTTTCAATAGACCACTGTGCCCTTGAAATAGTGTTATTTATTCAGTATATCTGGTGTAAAATGTCATTGCATTATAAACTTGTTTGATCTTTTAAGGGAGACTGATTTTATAAGGCCAGATGTCTAACATATGCACCATGGCAATATGTGCAGGAGAATGTATAAGGAGTAAGAGGGGAATTATGGTGTCAAAGATAAAGTCTACTAAAAATCAAGGTCCAAGCCCAGTTAGATTAGATATTGTAATCAACAACCAAATAGGTAGTATTGGCTAACAGAGAATATTAATTCTCTCACAAAGGCTCGGCCTTAATATGTCTAAATGGGAGATTCTAGACAATAGAAATGCCCTGGGTTCAAAGACAGGCCTGTGTGTACCTACTGACCCAGTGAAGCGAGGGGCAAGTTGACCCTGACGGTTGAAGCCAGTTTTTAGGAGTGAGCTTGATGGCCAAACTGATGGACAGAGAGATGCAACTATTAGAGAATAAGCTAATATCAAAATTTGAGAAGTAAGGCGGGAGGTTATCAAATTACCCCAGATAAATGGCATAAACTGTTGTTTGGAACACTGCAGTTGTGCAGTTGGGTCTCTCGAGACCCTGTGCCACTTGATGCTGAAATAAAGAAGAAGCCTTTTTCCCTCTTCCACAAACTCAGCATCTGAAGACTCTTTCCTTTGTGACATCTTTTGAGAACTTAGACTTAAAACAATTATTAGTGAAAGTGTTTATCCAGTGTTAAAAGATTTCTTTTTTATTCATAATATTATGCTGGAGGCCTGGGGTTGAAGGAGATAGCCCTTGGTCCCGACAGTATAGAGCTGAACAGTGTGGCTCTGGAAGTAGAAATCCCGTTCATAATCTCCACAGGTAACATGATTTTTTTAGCCATAAAACTTTAACTTTCCTCATAAAGAAATACTCTGTGCCGAGTCGTAAAGCGAGTCCAACCAACTTCTCACCAGAGATGTTGCTGTTTTCTACGTGGATCGGTGCCAGAAAAGCATGACGTGATGATTATGTTTGTCTACTGGGACCAGTTTAATGAGTAAAGTAATAAAACAGGCCACATGAGGATTTATATCATTCTTAAAATCGTTCTCTCATTGTTCACTGTACTGGAACTGTAACAAACTAGCAAACAAGGTGAAAAGATTAACCACAAAACAAACACAAAAGCAAACACTGAATGTACATAAACCTAATGTGAACAATAAGTAAACACCATAAATATACAACATAAAGGAAATGTAGTAAAAGAAAATATGCAGTTGTATAAGTAAGCTGAAAATGGTTTGGAGTGGAGGGAAAGTGATTGGTTGACATCATTCATGGTGCTTTTGGGGATCAAGAGTTTATTCTGGCTTTAAGGAATTTAAGCACAAAGTCTTGTATCTTTGTGTTTTTGACAGTTTCTCAAAATTAAGTAATAATGTCAGTGATTTATCTCGTAGCTGGTTGGTTTGGTTGCATAAAACTCTTTGTAAACTCTCAGAAATAAAGGTAGTAAACTGTCCCCTCAAAGGTCCATCTCAGTACCTTTAGTCAGGGGACATGACTGTATCATAATCCACTGAAATTATATGTTCTAAGCTGTACTGACTCCACACACCCTGCCTCGCCTCCAAGCTTTTATATTGCTGTTCTGTTTTAAAACATCCGGTTATGAAAAGGTACAAATACGAACTTTTCACCTGGAAAGACGTGTTTAAAGGTTCACAATCAGACCTTAAAGACACTGTTGTACCTTTGAGGGAACATTTACATTGTTTGTACCTTGATGAACGAAAGATGTACCTGCACAGAACCTTTATTTCTAACGGCGTAAACAGATTTTCCTAAGTGTCTATGGAGAACCTGAATGGGATTTTTACTTCCAAAAAAGGTTTTTCCCCTACAGTGCTAAAAAGTTTCAAGTTTATTTGTCATTTGCACAACATCTCAGGACATTTATGCTTTGAAATGCTTGTGGAGAGGCTCAGATAATCATCTATAATAATCTACAGAATGTAAATAAGTAAAGTAAAATATAAAAAACAAATTGAAATATATTAAATATACATGAAATATAGAGACAATATACATTTTACAGTTTCATAAGTGACTCTGTGTTATTGTTCTTTAAAGTCGCTTAGTGTTAAAGTGTTATTGACCATAGCAGAGATGATATGTTATAATACTAATACTGATGCACTGATGTAGAAGCTAATAAACAGACATTACATTTAAGTTTCCTTAGCTTAGCCTTAGCCAGCTTGCAGAAAAAAATAATCAGCAGACCACCCTCATGTATCCACCCCAAAGCCACTGTAGATTTTCAAAAGTTCTTCCCATCTTTGTGAAACATCATCTGCAGGAGGCTTTCTGGGTCTTTAAAGGGCCCATATAATGAAAAACTTGATTTTTATTACATTATTATTTTCTCACTTTTTTAAAGATAAGAGTTTGAAGTAACATCTAAACAGTGTTAACTGTTTACTGTTTGCTCCCCAGTCATACAGTTCATAGATGGAAAGTAAGCTGTCAAAAACAGCTTGTTTTGAATTCATTGTTTCTGTGATGTCACTAAAACCAGTTCATTTACATACATCCTGTTTGGCCTAGAGCAGTTTAGCCTCGCCTGCTCACACTATAATTATAAAGTGTGTCTCAATCCTCACTGAAGGCGCAATACAGAGCAGCCAATCAGAACAGAGATCACTAACGCGTATCAGTCTTAAAGGCACAGTAACACAAACAGCTCAAAAAGGATAAAGAGAGGTTGGAAGAAGGTTGTGAAAAAAGTAATTAAGACTGTTTTTGATATGTAAAACAACAGAAGTGGACCTCAGGGGGGATAAAATTCAAGAGAGAATGTAAGATGTGGGCCCTTCAAACCGATAAATCTCACAAAAACTAACTTACATTTCTGAAGTTTTTAAGACGGAGAGCTTTTCTTCTTCCTCCGTGCACATTTTGATGACCTCAGCGGTGAAAACTTCAGATTGAAGATTGGTCATCCCCCGGGTCTAGAAGGGTGGAAACTTGTTACATTCCTAACTTTGTAGACAAAATGCATGTGCACACGCATGCAAATCTATAAAGCTGGGAGGGGACCGATCCCAGAGGACCCCCCACCCAAAAGCTTCCTGCTTAGGAGATACGGCGAGGGGATTTTGAAATATTGAAATATCATGAGAGGATATGGTCCAGTCCGTTAGTGACGATGAGGTCCTAAATCAAAACCAACACACTGTTGACCGCACGCTGCACATTTTCCTTTAGGCCCAAAGGGGGAGCTGTTGATTTGAGCAAGATGGTGAGAGAGTGTGAGAGTGAAAGGGGGGAGGGGGGTATCAGTCCTGTGCTTTTCGGCAGTGACTGATCAGTAAAGGTTACTGTAGGCTTACCTGCCTCTCTTTGAGCATTAAGCCATGACCACTCAACTAGTTTGAAGATTTATCCCAGTCGAAATATAAACATACATACATATCCTGCGTCCCTATGACACATACATACTCACCCTGAGTGGTGGTGTTTCTTCTGAAGACTGGCTTGTTTTGAGCATTTATGAACTCTACATATTAAATTCAGTGCTTTTGCAATGTATTATTGTGTGTAGTAGGATCTGTGTGCATCCGTGTGTTTGTGCAGGTTTGTGCAGGCCAGGCTGTCTCTGCCTGTCCAGCTGCATCAAAGTTTGGACACGCCTACCATTTCAGAATGTATTGACCCATTAAAACCCCGGGCTTATTACATACTAATGTTTATTATTCAGTAAATACAGGGACTCTAGTGTAAACTGGCTGAGCTGTTCTTAGGTTTGTCCTAAAACTTTGGCTTTGCTGGTGGGCTCTGGCTTTTTAAGGGGTTAAAAAATCATAGCATATCACTCAAATATATATACTGTCCTGTGCTAAAGATAAAGACCACCCTTCATTTATTTCATTTCTAGTCAATCTGTTCAGTACAAGTTTTTTTTTTCCGTGATGCTGGCAAATGAACAATTTGTATTAAATGGCTGTTTTGACTGGAAATTTAAATAAATGAAAGTCAATCAAATCAGCTACACTTAGGTGCACTTAGCAATGCCCAGTGCCAAATGTGGGCTAGAGGGGTATAAAGCCCCCCCAGAACTGAGCTGTGTTCTTTCGAGTGATGGAGCTCCATCCAGTACCTTTGTGATGACTTGGAGTGATCCAGAAGTATCATCCAACATCAGTACCCGACCTCACTTATGCTTAATCAAATCCTCACAGCAATGTTCCAACATCTAGTGTCAAGAGCATCTCCAGTCATTTGTTGAGTGTTGTGAGCTGTGTCCTATTCTAAGTCCTCTATTGGAACGTTTTAAACCTTCACCTTGAGAATGTCTTTTTTTTCTATATCAGGAAAAGGCCTCTGCAGATGACCTATTTTTTGCAGCGGCATTTATTTTGTCTGGAGAGGAAAACCTGGGCAGCAGGAGACTGTGTGACCCGGGGTTCCTCCGGCAGCATTGTGTCCGTCGGCCTGGGACATGACTGGGGAACTCCGTGGGGAAGTAAACAATGCGATGGCACTTTAAGCAACAATAGAGGCAGAGAAAACCTGTCGCTCTCACATATTAAGAGTGACTTTCTCCTGGGGATTGAGCCGCCTCCGCCTCACGCAGACAGCTTTTCCTCTCTTTAATTCATTCAGCAGGCATGGCCGTGCTTCTCCACATACACAGACTTGGTTCTTTTCTCGTAATCTGGCCCTGTTCCAGGTCAGCGTACTACGCTAAGAAAAGTGCTGCTTTCAGTTAACTTGATCCAAATGTGTGTTATTGCACATGAATCAAATACGTCAGAACATTTATTGGGCCAAAAAATTAAAGACGTGTTTTGTTCATGTGAAAATTAGGTATGTGTTTGAATCAATGGAAATTTAATGCATTACCTTTTTTAATGGTGTTACAAGGTTTGACAAACTGTCATTCAAAAGTTTGGAATCACTGTTTTCTATAAGGCAAGGCATATTTGGTAGGTGACACCATAATAACTTACAAACCTTGGTAATGCTTTATTTGAAGGCTACTTACAAAAAGACATTATAACACATGCATAAGCATTGAATAACATTCATAAAGCCAGTTACAGTTGTAATAATATAATAGTTATTTGAGTCTTTATGAAAAGCTTATGCCGGTGACAGCAAGATACCATAAGCCAAAGTAAATGACATTATATTGAGAAAAGGGATTTGTACTTTAACTCATGTAGAACTAAGCTTTATAACAGCGTTATAATCTGAACAAATGTCCATCATTAGTTTAAGGTCCTTTACATCAAAGCAATGTCATTTACTTCATACACTGTCTTATGTCATCGTGCTCTATCTAGTATAAGCCAGTTATAAATGCTTGTTCAGTGTTTATGCATGTGTTATGTAGTCCCTATATAGGTAGCTTTCAAATAAAGTGCTACCCAAAACCGCATAACATAAGGAATTAGTTATAATAAACACTAATAACCAAAAATATCAAATTATGTCGAATCATGCCGTAGAAAACATGACAGGAAATGAGTATATAGACAAATAGACAATTACAGTATTATGTCATATCCTGTTCCTGCAATTCTGTTACTGTTACTGTTGAAATATTTTAATATTTAATATTTATAATTAAATATGTATTTCACAATTTTTTCACAATAACTCAATTCTGCTGAGCACCGGTTGCTAAGTAACAACTCCACAGCTCTTTAGCACGTACAAAAACAGAAATGGACACATTAGATAACCTCCATATATTAAAACCGGACCTACAGCCTGTTTGGTCAGGTTCTGAAGCAGAATGTAACCATGGACCAGTATCAAAATCCTGATTTCTTGTTCCCACCAAGTGAGCTTTGCAGCTGTGAAGGAATAATCTGGAATTAGCCAGAAGCAAACAAAATGCTTTACAGGCAAATAAGACCAGCTGTGGAATGATATAAAACAACATTCAGGCACACGTTGGAAACGCTGAGCTGAACCTGATATTGTGAGAGTTTTGTAACCCTGTCTGCAAAAGGGAGAAGGAATAAAGCACCTTTGATACAATGTTCAGAGCTTCTTTGCCTCATGTTTTTCTTAATTTTCCTGCAATAAAGAAAAAGTAGAACACCTATGGTTGTACATTATCATGAATAGCAGCTCAGCTGTGACGACCAGCTACACTCGTCTTCTGCTCGTCCCTGCAACCGAGTCACAACCATGATGTTATTTGTGATAAGACGCACCCTCTTGTGTTCTAACTTAAATATGGAATAACAGAAATAAAATGACAGTGATGAAAATCAGTCATTGGTTATTGTATATGTATTGGCACTTTTAGTTTGCGCTGGGCTCTTGGCCTGGTGTGTGTGGGAGAGTGGTGAGTGTATGGGTGTTATGGTGCTGTTGTGCTATTAGCATTTCCAGTTCACCGAATCTTGACTAAAGAACGAGTGGGCAGAGTTAGTTATTGTGCTATGCTATTTACCGGATATGGAGGGAGTGGACCCATCCCCCAGGCAGGGCAAAGGTGTTGCAATCACCAGCTCAGTTGACTCTTTCTGTGGCATTTTTAGGAATTCCCCATTACACAGAACGGATCAGAGACTCTGAAGCAAGAGCAGCTATGGTGAAGCATGACTAATCAGATGGCTTTGGCCTACAGGAATCCACCTCATAGAAACTTATATAAAAACAAATGCAGTTTTGGTCGCATTTCATTGCTGAAGAATAACAACACCAATTCAATATTTACTGAAAGTCAAAATGACAGCTTGAACTTTGTCCAGCATGGATTTTGCAAGTTTCTACTGAAACCAAAGCATCCATCTTATTCCAGCTTTCATTCTGAGCAACAGAGGGTTTGTTGAGATGCTTTTCAGATGTTCCTAAAGACATCCAATAAGGTCAAAAAAAGAATTTCTCTAACAGCTGAAATATGTCGCTGAACAAAACCTTGTATCTCCAAAATAAAAACTTTACAAGAGAGAGAAAAACATGCTTTACTTTTAATGTAAGTCAATGGAACCAGACTTTTTTAAAAATCATTTTGGCCCATTTCTGTTAGTCCATTCATCGTGAAATTTACACACAATGTAAAGGACAACAGGTATTTTCAAATTATGCCAAAAACTGAAAAATGACAAAAATTGAGATAGGAGGTTTTGTTCTGACAACAGCCATATAATGTAAAATAATGTATTCCTTTAATTCATTGTTTTAAATAATTGTGAGTTTTCTTCTGCAGGCCCCCAGGTACCTGTAATGAAGTAATCAAATGAAACACATTTTTCCCCTTAACTCTGTTATCTGCGTTGAGCTGCTCGTGAGCAATGGTGGCTGAAAGGGGGATGGGGAGGGGGGGAGAATCCCCTGCTGTGAGAACAATTTGAGCCAAGGTAAAATGGAAAGCTGCATCTGTCTTCACATCTGCCACAATAAAAAATAGTGTGTCATAAATAGCACAATAGAAAAAACATTTAATAAATGTTGACTTGCTTGCTTGGCTGTGAAGATGGTTTGATAATGCATTCTTACAAGGTCATCAGAGATTTTTGATGAATTCTTTAAATTCTTTTCCTTTGAATAAGGACATGATGTTCGGTAGAAGACTCAGACTTTTGGGTGCTACTTTATTTGCTCACTGTTCGGCAAGTCAGGGTAGATCACTTATTTTGATTGTAAGAAATGAAAACTGGCCATACGCTGTTAATGTGTGAAGGCCTACACACTTCACATTGTTTATCAGTGAAATTGCTTGCTCGTGCAGCTGAAGTGGAGGTGAGTGTCAGTTTGATCAGATTAGGATGTTGTGAAAGACTACACTGGGACTGACTGCACTAGTTTCACAATTGACAATTCAAGGACAAGCCCACAAAATCTAAAACTTCATTTCTGTCATGACTGCACTTTAAACATTGTCACCACTGGAACATTTCTGAATAGCTGGTTTGCTTTGCCGGGTAACAATGCATATTTTAAATCACAGTTAAAAACAGCCTGATGGACACACCCAAGTGCATTGTTTCCACAGGACTGCATAAGTTAGGTAAAACATAATTTCTTACCAATGTTTGTAATTAATATATAATGTGATAATTATGATGTGTGTGTATGTATATATATATATATATATATATATATATATATATATATAATATATATATATATATATATATATATATATATATATATATATATATATAATGGACACACACAATATTCTGAAAAGTCACCCAAGACACATTTTCAAAATCAGTAGTTTGTGTTTATTTGCTTAGAAAAGTGTTTGAATAAACAAAATTTATATAATATTAATTAATAAACTATGTAATTCAGTGAACCTAATACATTTTTACATATGGCAATATCTAAATACTTTTTGGAGTGGCTGTATGTACACATACACTACCTTTCAAATATTTTCAATAACATAAAGTAATAAAAAATAATGGATATCATGTTGTAGATACATGTAGGTTCCTCAAATGTTTCTTGTATTCCATAGATTTCAAACTATTTGTAGGAAGCTGTAAAAATAAATGAATCGTGCAAAGAGCTCTGGATGATCCCACCAAAAAGCTTAGAGCATCAAGAAAGAACTTTAAAAATAAGCACCATGTTAAATAACTTTAAAAACCCAGAACACCTCAAATGTAAAAAGCAGCAAGCAAAGCATAGAAATTCTGTGGTGACAAATGACTATAATGAGTTCATTAGAATTTATTATTTAATAATATTTACCTTTTTTTATTGCCACAAGTTCTCGTTGTTCACAAGATAATTTAAATTATGAAATGTAATTTCAGTCTATGCTGTATAGGTTATTATTGAAGAACAGTTATTATATGGCCAACTGATACACAGCGGTGTTTAGGCACTCTGCTAAAGTGATATGTTTTTTTTTTTTAAGTGAAAATATGTTAAGGCATCCTCTTCAGAGAACACATGTCTGCATAATTAGTGTTTATTCACTGTATTTAACATATTAAGAGAAATTAATTTAACATGTTGGAAAAAAACCCAAATAAATGTTTAAGTATGGCCTGTGCAAAAGTTATGCCACGTTATAGTTTATATACTTTTTCAAGATGTTAAAATCAACAAATAAATAGAAATTGTGCATTCAGATTTTGCAGAAAAATGCCATACTCAAGTTTGAAAATCAGCAAAACCAGGCGTGTTTAGACTTTCACATATGACTGTCGATATTTTTTGAAGGCTTCCCAGTTTATTGAAATATTCTGGGCTCTTTGAAAGGCAGTGCATGGTTTATTGATATTTATGGCATTCATGTTTTTAAAATCAAAGAAAACTTCATCAAATAATCAGTACATTTCTCGATTACTGACACAATAGACAGTGATGGCCTTAATTCAGTGTGTAGGATGCTCTGCTTTCTCTAACAGCAGTAGCACTTGCCTAAGCTCCTGTAATGCTAATGAATTAGCACTGAGAAGATGTGTTGGAGATGGCAGTGCAGGGGGACGAAAGGAGCCAGAAAGCAGAGAGAACTGTCATGAAGAGGAAGATTGGAGTGTGTTTTCTGAAAGCCTGTGTTCATTCATTCCCTGAATCAATAGAGTGGCTGATTAGACAGTGGAGAACGGCTTAGCGAGGCGATCGCTCAACTGGTGTTTGACGATATGAGAGCACAAAAAGAGAGCGAAAAAAAAGAATTTGAGAGTGAATAAAGGGGGGGGGGGGGATAAGGGAGGACTGAGAGAGGGAGATAAAGAGGAGCGAGGGAGCTCGGGGGGAGAAGGATGAAGGCAGACAGCTGTGTTTTTGTGCTACTATTTTGAGCAGCTAGCCGCTGCTCCACTCCCCTGGTTTGGCCCGGCCTATTTCTGTCCTGGGCTGGCCCTGTTGCTATTCCTGGCACCTGGGAGCGAGGGAGCGCGAGAGGGAGGGAGGGTGAGAGAGAGAGAGAGAGAGAGAGAGAGAGAGAGAGAGAGAAGTGGCGTACATTCACATGGTAATGATGGGGCAAGAGAGAGGCAGAGGCAGAGAGAGAGAGTGTGCTGCATGAGAGCTGTATGAGTGGATACAGTGCTGTGCTGTATGAGTGAGAGTGCAGGAGGTATTGCTTCTGCTTGGGCTCAAGAAAAGAGAAACACAGCTCTGAAATAGCAGTAATTACCTCTTTTTTCACTCGCCTGATGTGTGAATCTGGCCGGCTAAAAGACATCCACCGAAACGGTTGACATTTCTCAGTGGCTGAAATAGTCTGAAGTGGACGGACCGAGGCAAGAGGAGAGCGGAGAGCGAGCGAAAGGGTGAAAGAAAGCGAGGAAGAGGACTGGGTCGCCTCGAGAATGCTGCAGACCATCTATGAGAGCGACACCCGCATCCCCGCTGAGTGGCTGAGGACCATACTGGACACGCATAGCATCTCCAGCACTGTGATTGACTCAGGTACCTGTGTGAAGAAGCCTAGATCAGGAGAGTCCAGCACAGTTTGGTGCTAAAACATACTCGATTCGACTCAGGAGTTCCCCAGACTGTGCTGGACTAAGCTGGAGTCTACATGCTTTTGCTTCTCACAATCTGCATTAGTCTCCTTGTATGTTTTTGACAAAAGCTTAGAATTTAGGGTCACTTGTCATGCACTCATATGCAAACATTTGAGCGTCCTCAGTCAGTTTGCATGTTCTGTTGGTTTTCTGCATTTTCTCTGCACAGGAACAAACTTACATATGTCATTTCTATATGCAGTAACTATATTGGAAAAAAAAACAAACAAAATATGTGACTTAACTTTTGCACAGGCCACAGTTTGTTTTTTTTTTGGACAATATGTTAAATAGAGGAAATAGACCGTAATTGCACATTAAAATGTGTAGAATTGTATTCACTGTAGAAGATGTTTTAACTTATTTACACTTAGAAAATCAGCAACACATGAGATTTGACCAGAGGTCCTCAAACTTTTGCATACGACTGTATGTCACATGTCACATATGCCTGAGAATTAATGCTATAAATATACACAGAATAGTAGCTAAGCTCACAATATTGCACAATTTACTATACTGTGCAAAGCACAGAGACCACCCTTTTTGACCACCCTTATGCCTTTAATTTCCAGTCATAGCAGTCTTTAAGTACAGATTAGTCAAGAAAAACACAGAAAACATTTAACAGTAGTTTCAACAACTAAATATGAATTTTTCATAATATATTGTGTCCACTCTTTGTCTTTATTAGCTTCCGTTCTTTTCAGGACACTCACTTTTAAGTGTTCAAAGAAATCGGCAGGGATTTTTCTACATCTCCAAAGTTCGGTCTCAGAAGTTGGTTGCATTTTCTACTTTTCACAATCCACGCACTTTCAGTAATGTTGAAGTCTGGACTCTATGGCAGTCATTCCAGTGTTCAAGTTCTGTGTTTGTCTCCTTTCTCAGTAAGACCTTCTTGACCAGCTACACGTCCTTTCAGACCCACGGCGCTGAATTGTCTTGTCAATGTGAATGTGGATTCATCTCAGAGATGAAAGCTTTACGTGCTGTTTATCTGGTGGGGACAGCTTTGGTGTCTAACAGGTCTTTTTGAACTCCACTTTCCTCATGAGAATCTCCTAAGAAATATGGCCTAAAGTGAATAGCTTGTGCATAATACAGTTTTGACTGTAAATGAAATAAATGAAGGGTCCTGTACTACCCAGTACTATGAATGCAACTGCAGTATTATTCACAGATGTTCTAAATAGGTTTCCTAGAATAAACAGAATAAGTAGCAGAATAAATAGAGTACACAGTACTGCATAGTCCAAATGACAGGCACAGTGGTAGTATAGGAGTAATTGCACTAAAGCTAAGTTATACTAACAATAATTATGCAATTTCATTAAATTATCTGCCTCGAGATTTTCTAATATGAAGCACTCTTGAGGCATCATGTCATGTTCTTTTCTTTAATATATTGTTTATTATGAATTATTTGTAAGCTGTAAAGCTGTGAGCATGTTAGAAACGTTTGTATATCTGAAACCAAATTTTACATTATTGAAAACATTGAATGATTCCAAGCTTTAAAGTGGACCTGATTGATACAGCAACAGTATACAGTCGTTTGCATATGCATAGTCATATGCATAAAAGCTTGTTTTGTTGAATTTATAAGTGAAAATAAGTTAAATGCACAATTACACAATTAAGTTAACCTTTGAAATGGCCAGACCCCACCAGTAGGCCCTGTAGTTACTGAGTAATAAGACTTAGTATGTACTAAGCCTGGGATTTTAACCTAATCGTCTATGGGGAACAGACTTAAATAGCAGATTTTAGTGCACAGTTTCTATTCATTTGAGGGGTTAAGCATATTGGGAAAAAAAATAAAACATAAAATATTTTGCACATAACACATTTATTGTCATTCTTTCACCCTATGTGTTGAATTTAGGAAATAATCCATAATTGTGCATTAGATTGTGCAGAAGTATGTTCTCCGTAGAGGATGTGTTATTATGCTATTACACTTAGAAAATGAATAAAAACCAGGGGTGTGCAAACTTTCACACATCGGTAGGACGACAGTACACAGGTATGCGCTTCTTTTCGTGGTTGATAGGAAGGATGTAGCAAGCATGTGTTTGTGTTGTGGTGACGTGGGCTTGTCGTCTGATGCATTGTCTCGGTGCATTTGTGGTTTAAGAATGTGCTTGTTTTGGTGTATTGCTTAACGCGGTTATTAGTAAGCTCATCTCCGCTCATTGTTATGGATTCTTTCATGTTGCGTATACTATGCACTTATAGGAGGATGCATTTTTCACTGGATGCTTATTAAAGCTGTCACATTTGAGAAAGGACGTCTCTGTTGTCCAAAGATTCTTAAAAACACATACTGCTGCTGTCAGAGCAAACCCTCGTATCTCCAAAATGATGACTTTTCAGGAGAAGGAAAAAACATACTTCATTTTTAATGTATGTCAATGGAACCAGAATTTTTACCAAGTCATTTTGGGCCATTTATTTGGTCCATTCATCATGAAATTTACACACAATATAAAGAACAACAGACACTTTCAAATTATGTCAAAAACTGAAAAATGACAAAAATGGAGATACAAGATTTTGTTCCGACAACATCAGGCCAGTTAGAGCCAGATCAGCAGCAGTCTTTTGAGAGCTGTGTTAAGGGAACATAGATGTGCTATACATTTTGAACATGCAGTTTATCAGAACACATCTGACCCCACCTCAACATACTCAGCCCAAAGGCACCAACTGATCACATCACATATAGACCAACGCTGGTGCTGTTCTAGGATCAGATGTTAGATTACATACTGCAGCTACAAACAAGCTACAGTGATGAGGAGACACTCATTTTGGATCTGCATATGGATGTGCTTAAAGCATCTGGGCTCAAATGCTGATAACTAAACTACTTTTACTTTTGTCATGCTTATGACTGCCATTATTGGATATACAGTAATAAATTAGGCTGTGTAACCTATGTGCCAAAAGATTTTTTAGATGTAAAATATGTAAAAAGATTTTGAAAAATTAAAGATGAATTTAATCGATTCAAAGTTTCAGCATAAATCAATAGTTGAGATGTAAACAAAGTCAATGGTTTGAGTGGGTTAGTGTGAAATAGTGCATTAAAGAGAAATTTACTGACTCTTTTCTTTCCAAAGATTTCTATGCAAGGGTGGGGATAGTAACCAGGAGTCACATTGAAAATATATTGCCATTTTTCTTTGCTATAGCGAATGAGCCGTGAAACCTACACATTTTTATATATCTACGTGTGTGTTGATAATGGTTGATAATGGAACTGAGTTACAAGGGGTAGTGGTTGAAATCTTTCTCTTTGAAATGGGACCCTCAAATTACAACAAAAAAAAACCTCGCTTTATTAACAGCTAACTTAACTGCTCTTTAAGCGACCCTGCCCGTCTTCAGTGATAGCAGAGGAGGGAAAGTTCAGCTCTTCACTGCTGGGCTTTAGTTACATTTAGGGCATCATGTGCCTTCAAAGAGGGGCTATAACACAGTTATTTATTGTCACCCACCACTAATTCTTTGGTGATACAAAGCTGAGGATACATATTCGCCAGCTTCTTGTTTCCATTTTCCCGTTCCACCTTAAATTACGCAACAGTTACATTCTAGCACTTCAGGCATCAGAACTGCTGGACTATTTAAGGTGGAACAGGACAGTTAGCTAGCTAGCTAATGAGACATTAGCAAGTTTTTAGCAATTTTTTGCCTGTTATGAAGAAAAGGACCGTAATACATTGAAACTATATTAAACTAAGATGGTATGTACAGTGGTATGGTAAATGATGGTAATTATATATGGTAAGTTTTAGGGAAAATTCTCTCATTTGTGGGTTTATTTGGTCACTTGTGCAGTCATCTTGCTGGGTTTTTCTTTCTTTCTCATAACACTCCATTTGGAGGGCCAACAAAAACACACTACCCCTAGACGTAAACGCACAAAACGGAGGGCTAAGGGCTAAGTGGTAGGAGCAAGGAGTGAAATGGAATTGGGCCTAATAACTACTTTGCAAAATAACTTGGGACGAGTCTGAATTTTCAAATATTCAAATAGTCACTAAAGTCATTTATTCTTATAAGAACCGTGAAATGTGCATACAGTCATATGTATAAACTAGAGGGCAGTAAAGAGGTCACGTCTTACGTTTTGGTCAAAGTTTCTTACCTGGTTAGTGCAAAACGGAAGCACTGAAAGATTACTGTCGCCACCTGGCAGAGAGCCTGTGGGGTCGGGTAGCAGTACAAAGCACAAATAAAGCAAATAGGAAGCGTTGTTGAAAAGCACCAATCAAGCTCAAACCAATATTTCATCCTGCTTGTATAAATTTAAAGGAATAAAACTTTCAACATTGTTTAGTACATTTATCAGGTGGCATCAACTGATTAACTCTTCACAAACTCATGGTCTTTCAGCTAAAAGTTATGAGGCGAAATACAATGTTGCTAGGCCAGGAGTCGGCAACATGGGGCCCCAGAATAATTACACAGTTTTAGTGCCCCCCTGTGGCTCCACAGCAGAATTCGATTTTTATGCTTTAACAAAAAATATTATTAAAGGCTGGAATTAATGTACAACTGCTAATTCACCAGCTTTTAACCCTGAAGACTGCTGGTCACATAGTAACGCAGACAACAATCTCAAATAGCTAGTAGCTAACGAAATTGCAAAGAAGAGAAAGACTCAATGAACATTAATGATTTACACACGAATGAATGGACACATTTGTGTGTATATGCACTCCAGCTGGTTTCTGCATAAGTTTATTCGGCAACAAGAAACTGTGAAACACCAAAAAGTCAAATGTTGAGAGACATTTTACAAGAAACTGTTCTAGTGGGAAAGTTTCCTGCTGCAGATGTGAGAAAAGTGGCTATAAAGCTAGCTGAGCAGGTCAAAGTAAGCTGTTGTTTTTCCTCATATTTTATTATGTTTCTTTAGCTGTATTAGCACATTCACTTTATAACTTTCCAAGCTGTTAAAATGTTAAACCAGTAAAAGGTGGTTTTTCCAAAGTGGTTTGATTTTTGTTGAATGGGACAAAATGGCATTTGGGATGCTGACCCCTGTGCTAGGCTAATAATGCTAGCTGAGGTGAAAACAGAAATTTATGATTTGTTTGTTTTTCTTAAGGACTTTACATTGTTTACCTCTACTGGTGTAGCGTCTCATTTCATCTACTGTGGGTTTGTGGTCTATGTCTGGGTTTAATAAAGTACAGTTACAGTAAAATGTTGGTCACTGTCTACGAATGTATCCGGCTACGAATGTATCCGGCACACGGTAGTATTATTCAAATCTACACATCGCTTGTAGTTTCTGTGAGGTAGCTTCATTTTGCGTCTCTCTGCTATTGCAACAAAACCTTGCATCTCCATTTTTGTCGTTTTTCAGTTTTTGACATAATTTGAAAATGTCTGTTGCCCTTTACACTGTGTGTGAATTTAACGGTGAATGGACCAACATAAATGACCCAAAATAACTTGGAAAAATGTCGGGTTCCATTGACTAACATTAAAAGTAAAGTGTGTTTTTCCTTCGCCTGTAAACTTACCTTTTTGGACAAGGTTTTGTTCTGACAGAAGTGATCTGGTTCCTCTCACCACCACTGTGAGCAGTTCTGTAGTTTCTTTAGAATGGAACATTTCACACCAAACACTGAGCAACTTTGTTTACATCTTAACCATTTTAATGATGCTCAAATTTGGGAACATCAGTGAAATTCTCCCTTTAAATAATAAATAAAATATTCATTTTATTTTCAGTCATTTTTTTGTCACTTTGGGAATTCTGCATATATCATTATTGTAACTTTATACTTGATGTTGTACAGTCTGCAAAGGGTTTGTTGTTTTTCTGAGTGTAAATAAGTTACACATGCTCTACAGAGAACACATCTCCGCACATTTTAATACATGATCACTGTTTATTTGCTGAATTTATTGGACTTAAAATGTGGCCTGTGTCAAGGTTATGGCACTTTTGTTTACATTAGATGTTTTATTTTTTCCAGTATGTTAAACTCAGCAAACAAGTAGAAGGTGGGCACTAAAATTTGCAGAAAGCTGCTATTAAAGTATGTTTCCAGTAGTGGATGTGAAAACTAATTTTCAGTTCGAAAATCAACAAAGCATGGCATTTGATCAGGGGTGTTCAAACTTTTGCAGATGGTTCTGCATATAATTTTATATATGCATCTGCAGCCAACTTGATTTTACATTCTTAAAACATTGCTTCCAAACTTTTGAGCAGTATTGTACATATACATTAGGGATGTCCAGTTTCGGTGCTGGACGGCAGCACAGTGTGGTGATTTTTCTGCTCTTGCATAGCTGATTCAACTCGCCAGTTAATGACCATGTATGGTGGGTGCGCTTGAGCAGGAAGGTCATGAAGCTATGCTGGACTAAAGGCCCTCTAAGACTGCAGTTTAATACCAATGATACTCATGAATATTTACATTCATAGCAAAGGTCACAAAAAAACATCCCTGGACAGACGACCTGTTTTGATGATTTTCTGTAAGAAAATATGCTAATAAATTCTCTACAGAGCACTTTAACAGAAATATATTTTCTGCTTTTTTTTTTTTTCACAAAACATTAAAAAATATAAATGTACCATAACCTTTGCACAGGCTACATTTTATGTTTTGCCTTTATTTATTTATTTAAATTCAGTAAATAATCAGTAATCGTGCATTCAACTGCGCATGTGTTCTCTGTAGAGAACGTGTTTGCGTTTTTCACTTAGAGCATTAATGAAACGTCATTGGACCAGGGTGATCAAACTTTTGCACACAACTGTACATACCAGTGTATCAGCCTTCGAGTCTCAGGCAAACAACGTTGTCGAACCGTGGCCAGGAGATCTCATGTGACTCCTTGCCTGTCAGTTGATGCAGAACATTTCAATTTAAAAAATGTCATCCAGCGTTTCCATTTTTAGCCTGGCTGTTTTGTAACGCTGGCAGAGGGATTCTGTTTATTTTAGATCTATCTGTTTCTCATCAGCTCTGACTCACTCTGGCCACCGAGCGACTTCTCAGAGTTCTCATGCAGCTGAGGAGGGTGAGTCAGTGCCTGTAGCTGCATCTGACCAGGCCGCTGTACACAACTCGCTGCTCAGAGGATGAGAGGCTCGCAGGCTGAGAGGCGAGTGGAAATAATGGCTCTCGATGCCGATGAATAAAAGATGGAGGTCGAGACGTGGCTGAGCGAGTCCCTGACACTGCTGACAGCGGCGCTCGCCCACGGATCTGGTGTTTTCCATTATCGTAATTATTCCACACATTATACAAGACCGAGCTGGCTGTTTCTGAAAAGCAGATTCAGATTGTGTTTCGTTTGAGGTCAGTTGTTTTTGGCAGGCAGACCTGCATTCTCCCGTAGAGACTTGACCAGTGGACACACGGACACATGAGACTCTGTTTGCAGAGAAACAAATGCAGAAAAATCTCCAGGGAGTGTTTTCACTGCTAGCATCAGTTCACTACTGTATATCTTTAGCCTTGTCCAGTGTGTGTTCATCATGGACTGCGGACTGCATTTTTAAAGGGGAATTTCCCGTTTCTAAATATCTGCATAATTAGATGGTTGAGATGTAACCAAAGCTATCCTGAAGTATTTGTTGTGAAATGCTTTTTTCTTTTTTTAGAGAAGCTACACTCAGAAATGAAGATATGACACTGTCACTGGGTCAGTGCCCCTCCTGTCACTGGAGTGGTACCCTCAGGGTACATCTCAGTACCTTTAGTCAGGGAACATACTTATACCATAATCTGCTGACAGTATATTTTCTAACCAACCTGTACGGACTCCACACACTCCGTCTCGTCTCCAGGCTTTTTATTTTACTATTCTTTTTCACCAAATTAGGCTATGAAAAGGTAAAAATACATGCTTTTCCCCTGGAAAAACATATTTAATTGGACCTTAAGAGCACTGCTGTACCTTTCATGGTACATTTACATTGGTTGTACCCTGTTGAACTAAAATGTACCTGCAGAGTTCCTTTATTTCCAACAGTGTAGAGGCAGAATTGTTTACAGTCACATGACAGGAACTAGACGTCTTGAATTGTTGAATAAGGATGCACAATGATATCACAATCATATCAATATCGGCAGACATGCATCCGTATATATATGCATAGGCATGTGTAGGTTTGACTGATATTTTAAAGCAATATTTGCTGATGTACTTATTATATTTTGCTCCACAAGCACAGGATGTTGTGCCACTGTGGCAAAATATTACATTTTTATTAATTTAGCTGAATGTGTAACCCTATATATATATATATATATATATATGTATATGTGTGTGTGTGTGTGTGTGTGTGTGTGTGTGGATCATCAGGTCCCATATCAAAGCATCCCTAGTGTTTAAGCTACCTCACATAAAGCTATTAGATGTAATAGCTGAGAATATGCTGCCTGTTGCCTCAGACATTGTTTTGTGATAGTTTTAAGATAAGATTTAGCCCTAAAACATACCTTTTTAAAATCTACTCATACCAAATGGTACATGCAGGCTGCTGTGAGACAAAATAGTGTAAACAATTTGTTTCTCCCAAAAAAAAAAAAGTCAAATCACATAGAAAACAAAAAAGACAGGTGTTGATTCACTGGTGGTTTTGGATAGTAAATAAAATGGGTATTTTTGCATTGTAGCTATCATGACCCCTGGTTCCATTCACCACCAGTGTGAAGAAAAGAGCAAGTTTCTCTAAAGTTAGTCATTTATAGCAAACCTCTCTGGATGACTTTGTTTACATCTTAACAATGGAGTGGTACACTGACAAAATAGCGTAATTTACATGATGCACATGCATGGAATTTAGAGGTGCTTAAAGGGAAACCAACATTTCATAATTTCTTTACAACTCAATTGTTATATGTCAACAAAGTCATTCAGCGTCAATTAACTTGGTATGAATGTTCCATATAAATTCTTGGTATATGTAACATTGATATCAAATCAAGTCAAGTGGGCCTTATTGTCATTTTGCAAGATAAGCTATACATTGGACCCATACATGGTACTTCAGGCATCATAGTACAACAAACAACAGCAGCACATTACACAGGACTACATGAAGAGCTGAGACAGGACAGTGTGAAACGGTGGATATGGATCTCATACAGCGATAGGCTACTGACACATGAAAAAATAGTCCCACAGAGCTTTTCTAGTGGCTTTGAAGGTAGTGGCCAGGTCAGACTGGCAGGTTACAGACTGGTGTGATTGGCATGCTGTTTACCTCTCTTTGCCTTGCCAGAGCACGAGGGCCAGTTGAATATTCTGGCCCCTTAGCGTTTAGGCATGGCTATTCTTGGCCTCGTTATTTCGGGCTTAAGGCATTAGGGGGCTAAGATTAGCCTCGGTTATCATTCCGTCTGAGTTAACTCCTAATAAAACCACCCACCGGAAGACTTTATTTATAAACCTCACTCATCCTGCACTGCTGCACTTTCCACAGAATGCCATCTTCATCCACCATATGGAAACATCCTTTCTGGTTCCTTTCTGTTTTTGTGGGGGGGGGTTGGATGGCAGATATAATGCAGAGTTATAGTATTTGTGTCAAAGGAAAGCAGAATGCTGGAATGTTCCGTGGTTTATGACCCAGTGTTGAAGAAGTTGACCCACCTGCCCGCAGTCGCACAGTGCCCTTCCTCTTTAGCTGTCATTTGTTATGATTGGAACAGATGCTGGATACTATTAGTAGTGATTGACACTTTAGAGCGTGTTGTGCTTCTGTTTTGGTGGGCAGTGCTTTTTGTGGAGTGTGTATTTCGGGGAGAGGGGCCCCAAGGAGTCAGAGTGACTAGCGCGCGTTTCAGAACGTACACTTTTAGTTTGGCCTCTGAGAGGGTGCACTTGGTTGCACTTGGCTGTCAGCTCGCTGTCAGTCACCTACAACAAGCACTAGATAAATAAAATCTGCATTTATATAATATTAGATAATATACATAGGACAGATATACAGTACTGTGCAAAAGTGCAATGAACTTCCACAGTTACAGGCTGTAGTCCATCTGTTTGTCTGCAAACTTTGTTAGACCCTTTTCACATTTTTCACTAGTCAGGACCACCACAGAGTGACTATTATTTGGGTGGTGGATCATTCTCAGCACTTCAGTAACACTGACATGGTGGTGGTGTGTTAGTGTGTGTTGAGCTGGTACGAGTGGATCAGACACAGCAGTGCTGCTGGAGTTTTTAAACACTGTGTCCACTCATTGTCCACACTATCAGACACTCCTTCCCTGTGGATTCACCTTGTAGATGTAAAATCAGAGACAGTAGCTCATCTGTTGCTGCACAGTTTGCGTTGATCATCCTCTAGTCATTCATCAGTGGTCATGTGTGGACTATTCTCAGTCCAGCAGCGACACTGAGGTGTTTAAAACTTCAGCACTGCTGTATCTGATCCACTCAGAGCAGCGCAACACACACTACCACACCACCACCACGTCAGTGTCACTGCAGGTGAGAATGTCTAACCACCCAAATAATACCTGCTCTGTGGTGGTCCTGTGGGGGTCTTGACCACTGATGAACAGGGTAAAAGGCACCTATACAGTAAGGTCAGTTGGTATAATGGACAATCAGCAAGGAGTTTCTAATAAAGTGCTTAGTGAGTGAATATATTTCATAAATAGTATATAAATATATTATAACTCTCACTGATCAAATAGTAATTTAAAATATAAAGTAAATAATTTTATGTCAAGGTATTACTAAAATAGATAGTATTATGGTATTATTTAATGAAATTTAATGCTGTTACAAATATGTCTTGGCCCCAAGGTACTGTTGTATGCAAAAGTTTGGTGCACAGGTCAAATTTTGCTAAACTAAGTGAAAAGTCTCTAAGAGACTCATCCTCTACAGAGAATATACTTCTGCATATTATAATGCATAATTACTGTTTACTTGCCAAATTTTACATATTGGGAAAATAAAGATTAGATTTGCCCTAAAATTTGCAGAAAAATTCTGTATTTGAGTGTCTTCCCCATAAATGATATATTAACTTATACAACAGTTAGTTCTGGCCATGCAAGCTCAAGCTGGAGAACAAACTGCCGGCTGTGCAGCGAGTGAGTGTGGCTCGTTACTCTGACGACTCTTGTTAAGGAACTATAATATGGTGGAAGGAACTACTAACATTAAAACATATTAAACCCAGTTTGTTTATTTCTTACTGTATTTATTTAGCTGTTGTATAAAAGCAATAGAGCACTCGAGGAGTGTGCTCTCGCAAAATAACATCACAGCTGTGATGATCTACGGCGAGCAAATCACAGCTGTGATGTTATTTTGCAATAACACACATCCTCTCATGTTCTATTGCTTAATTATTTCCACTAAATCAGCAAAACATAAATCATCATTTGACTATGGCACTCTTTTTTTCTTTTTTTGCAGACTTTTGCATATGACTGTACTTGTGAAAAAAACATCATGTTACATTTTTTTTGTCTAGTTTACAACATTTCAGTCCATACTGTTTGGAATGCATGTGTTTTGTCTTTATATAGATTTTTTTGAGGGTGAACATTGTTCGTCATGTCTGGATGGCACCTTGAGTGTGTGTGTTGAATGAGCATGTGGGTGTGTGAGTTCCTGAAGAACAAGTGTGAAGAGAGAAGAGAACGTATGACTTTCTGTAGTGTTTTATCCGTGGAGGAGTTGAGTGTGTCTAGAATTATGCAGTCTGTTTAGCAGCACACATCCAGGCCATGTTTACAGTGTGTTTGTACATGCATAAAACATGCTCATATTTTGGCACAAATCCAAATCAATCTCTCATTGAGCACACACGCCCTAACAGCCACCATCCCACACACACACCAAACGGCCGTCTTTTTTTCTGCCGTTTTTGTTCACACGTGTAAAAATAGTTGAACTGCCTCTTGTACATGACAGTCACATGGCCGTCTGTCTTTAGATTGAGCTTTAAAAAGATTTCGGTCGCTGGTCAGAATATCTTTATGTGCTTTCACTCCCAGCAGCTCCAGATAGCACCGGTCAGGCAGGGTATTTTTTTAGGATTAGCTAGCGCTGCAGCACTAAAGTCCGGACTAAAGGTGTCTTTTACTATCGTCTCAGACGTGGTCTTGATTTGAGCTTGAAGCTGGTGGGTGTGGTGACGTTCGGACGCTATTTCTCCAATTATCAGGCATCAGGGTTTTAACAGACGTGATGAGTGTGCTCATGAGAAAACAGGACATAAACAGTGAATTGATCCTGTAAAGTACTTTTAAGTGCTGTCAGTAATAAGTTAAAATATTGTTACATTATACACCGATCAGGCATAACATTATAACCACCTCCTTGTTTCTACACTCACTGTCCATTTTATCAGCTCCACTCACTGTATAGGTGCACTTTGTAGTTCTACAGTTACAGACTGTAGTCCATCTGTTTCTCTGATACTGTGATAGTCCCCTTTTACCCTGTTCTTCAGTGGTCAGGTGTGTGTTGCACTGGTCTGAGTGGATCAGACACAGCAGTGCTATGAGTAATGAGTAAACTGAGCAATTGTTAGAAAGGTAACACTTTACTGTAGGGTGCTGCTTATAAGGCAATGTGACATCTACATAAGCTTGTCATGACAACTAACATAACCATACATAACTGTTTATAAATGCTTGTTCCAATAAACATTATTCACTATAAAGATTACCTTTGCCAGTTTTGATAAAGTAACCTTTATGACAAATGATGCCTGTCGTAATAAACATGTATAAATAGTTATTTAGGGTTATGTCAGTTGTACACAGGTGTCACATAACCTTATACACAGCAACCTACAGTAAAGTGTAGTTACTACTACTGGCAGCTCATCGCAACAAGTAAAGAGCGAATTAACTGGAGCTCTGCCTGTTACAGCACTAGGCACTGATATCTACTGCAAACAGGTGAATATACTGATGTTCTTGGTGCTTTTTCACAGTATTGAACTTTATTTTCTTTACAATGGTCAAGGATTCGCTAGCTAGGTGAGTAACGTGTTGGAACTATCTCAGCTCCACTAAGTTCTCACTATCAGGAGGAGCACATGTTAATGTTAAAGTGTGTTTTTTTTGCCTTATTGTGCGACTAATGATGACCTTACATTTTGTAAGATTTCCTTTGCCTCTTTTTCATAATGGTCAGAAGTCTTGGGGGAGATGGTGTCCAACGGGGCCCACTCAGCTTCTCCAAGGCTCAGCCCAAGGCTGCTTAGGCAACTCAATACCAGATGATTGTGTCAGCTTGTGTTTAATGTAGCTGGTTAACATTAGCTTGGTTATATTAATTCAGACACCAAGGAACTCAGAAATCGTCGTCTGAAACACGAGGAAAACTTTCTACAAGAGGCTAAGTTTAGAAATGGACTGCTGGACATGCGTAGAAGAGAAGACATTTTATTACGATTTCAATTTCATGGAAAGTTGTTATTGTGTGTATTGGGACAAGGTTCATTTTGTGATTACTGTATGGTATCTAAGTCAGACCAAAAATCTAAAGTAGTTGATGCAAGGTATTAAATTTACTGCAGCCCATCTAAAGCCTTTAAGATACACAGAAAATTGCTGGTTATCAGTTTCTGCCTCAGCTAGCGGCTAACGTTAGTGTTCCTTGCCCAGCTACAACGTGTTTCACCTCATACCCTTTACCTTGATAACAGTACGTTTGTGAGGAGGTAGTTCGCTGATACTAAATGTGACAAATTCGCTACATCAAGATATAAAATGAGCTTGAATTTGATGTGATCTGTGCTTCTCTGACGCACTTCGTAAGCGGTTTAGCTGCGCTCTATACTGTCTGGTGCCGTGTGCAGTAGCCTTTAGCCGGCTGCAGTAGTCTTTCTGTATGACCTTCTTTGGACTAAACATTCTGATCAAAATGTAAGACTCTGCCAGCTGGTGGAGCAAAGGGTTCAGACTCATTGTTCTGTAATATGAGAACATGTTAGCAAGAAGCTAATTTCATCATCAAAATTGCTAATTAGCTAATTGATTTCATGACTATTAGAAAATTGACACAACCTAAACAACTGGAAAAAAGTCAGAAGTGCAGACGCAAACCTATTAATACAGAACGCATTGAATGTAAATGTAATGCATTAATAACAGTGGGATTAATTATGTCACTTCAGTTAAGCATTATAGCAAAATGAAAGCAATAGGTGAAGAAATGTGGGCTGGAAGCAGTTAAAGACTAGGTCAGGCCTCGAAGAGGTTTTTTTTTTATTTTATTAAATCTTGGTCCCCTTTAGATTCTGGACTCAACAAAGCTGGTCTTGACCACAGCCCAATATAAATAGCTTTAATGGTCTTGAAATTGTTTAGAACCTCTGAACCTCCCTCAACAGAACAGTGGGTGGAAACTGTAAGACAAATTTACATAGCAGAAAGAATGGCTTACCAACTTCGATTGAAGGAAAACGTATTTGCTAACAAGTGGCGAAAATGGACGACATATGACGCCATAAGGAATAAATAGACATAAGTACAAGGATATTTTATCTTTAAATACGATCACTTGATAAGAGTTTTGTAGCCACAGACAATCACTCTCTCTCTCTTTTTCTTTTGTCTTTTATCCGGTTCGATCCCCAGTGCTGATAGTCCATGACTGAGGTGTCCTTGAGCAAGACACCTAACCCCCAATTGCTCACCGGGCACCGTGGATAGGGCTGCCCATTGCTTCAGGCAAGTGTGCTCACTGCCCCCTGGTGTGTGTGTATTCACTAGTGTGTATGTGGTGTTTGACTTCACAGACGGGTTAAATGCGGAGGTGGAATTTCCCTGTTTGTGGGATTAAAAAAAAGTATCATGTAACTTTATCTTTTTTTTCCCTGCTCCCCTTTTTTCTTGTTGGTGTTGTGTTGTTTGTGATGTTCGACCATCATATACATTTTACATCTATGTCTACTAGTGTGAAAACCTCAATAAACACTTAAGTGTAAAAAATAAATAAAAAAGACATTGTTTAGAACCATTAGTGTGTGATGTACTGAAATCTGTCTTTCAGAAAATGCCGTGTTCACAAACTCAGAGCGTTACATCACTGAAAGTTGTGCGTTTGCTATTTCAGGCAGCGGTGAGACCCCAGTGGAACTTTGACTAAATGGGAGGTTTTCATTGTTCATTTGCTTTGCAGGCACTTAAGCTTGCTTTGCACTGCTTTCTGCTGTCTCCGCCACCCACATGCTCTTTACTTGCATAAGACTTTATATGAGCTGAGTAGTTTAAAAGATTTGGCTTTTATCAAATATGCACAAGTTTATAAATAACCATTGTATTATCTCAATCTGCTTACTGCTCTCTTACTGGGCTGCTTTGTGATATTTTCAGGATATGCACTACACACTGCCAGTCCAGGGGTCAACATCAAGGTCAGCATTGTGGCATTATTTGTAGTTTTCTAACATTTTCTAATTCTAAATCAGGGCATTTTCAAAAGCCTGTTTAGTGACACTTCTATGTTGTCATAACAGACTATGCTCAGTAATGTAACAGTGTCATGCTGCTATTAGCAGTAATTGTCATGACATACACACTTAAAAAAAGGGTTCTTTTTAGTAAAGACATGAACACTTGTATGATTAAATGGTTCTTTGCATAGTGAAATGGTTCTTCACATTGGTGGATAATACTGTATGTTGTCTATGGTTCTATAAAGAACCTTTTTGAAAGGGGTTCTATTTAGCACCAAAAAGTGTTCCTTCATTGTTCACAGGCTTGACATCGTAACAATTGAAGAACCCTTTTTGGTGCTTTTTAGAACCTTTTTCAAAAAGGTTCCATACAGAATCATCTACAGCACATTCTTTATCTTTACCATTTAAAGATGCAAAGGGTTCTTTAGGTTCATGGTTCTATATAGAACTTTACTAAAGACTACTAAAGAACCCTTGAAAGATCTTTTTTAAGAATGTATGCCATAAAGTTTAACGTGTCGGCAGCTTATCTCTCAGGGTTTGCTAAATGTACTCTTGTCAGCTGTCATGGCCTAGTTATAACTACTAATAACATGTTTATGCCAGGGTTGTGCAATATTATGTAGAAAGTTTTGAGTGAAGTTTTACCACACAATTCTTACACACAAATGTCGAATGCAGACTGTCAGCCTTTTTAGCTTGGAAATTGATTGTTTTTTAATGTCATTTATAAATAATGTGGCCCCCAGAAGGTTAAACTGTTATGTAACTTGTAAAAACACACTGCATGAAGCTCATATCCTGTGTTTTTTTATGTTTCAATATTTCCCCTGAGGTAAACTCATAACAGTTTTGTGGGTTTATGCACCAAAAATAGTCATAATTGATGTTCACATGACTATTTTCCAACCATATCTCTTAGAATTCAGCTGTTTTTGCTACTGTGTCTTTAAGGGTGATATATATAAATTAGCTCTGTTCTGATTGGCTGCCCTGCATTGTGCCTTATTCAAACAAAATTCCAGGCTAAAACAGTCCTTGAAACTTTAATGTGAATGTGCAGAGCTAAACTGCTGTAAGCTGAATGGATGGGGCTAAACTGCTATAGGTTGGGTAGGTGTATATATGTAAATGCATGAAAATTAATGGTGGTGACCACAAAAAAAAACTAAATAAAACATTCATTCTAAATGAACTGAACTGCACAGAACATTTACCACAGGAACCTTTAACACTGTTTACCTACTGTATCAAACTCTTACTTCAAAGAGGTACATTTTCCATGATACCGGCCTTTTAAGACAAAATGAATGCAGAATCTGTTTAAATGGGTCACTGCTTGTATATCATTGTGTGTAAAATCACAGATCACAGCAGAAAAAAATGTAAAATAAAAACTCTTTAATTATCAAACTGAAAGCCACAGCGTTTTCTTTCCTGACCTCCCAGTGCTTCGCCCAGTTACGCTAAGCCTCCCTCCTCATTTGGCATAAAGGTGTTTCCTTCTGCAATTATTCTGAATGTCTTTCACCTGTGAGGGCCCTTTAAAAAAGGGAGTCTACATCCTGTTTCCTTGATATGAAGGCCGTGTTGTCCTCAATGCCACGACCATGTCAGCGTGATAATTAAAGAGCTTTTAAATGGAGCGTTTGAGGTGCGTTTTTTGCTGCTCTGTGATTTGTGTTTTTCTGAAGGCAGCACCTCAACTGTGTGGGCAATTTATTTTAGTTTCATAAAATCATCAGGAGAAATCTCTTTAAAGTGCCCACATCATGGGAAACCATATGTATTTATTTATTTATGAAATAAAAACATTTTTATATGTAAACATGGTTAAAGTACCATTCACTCCCTATTTCAAATAGTTCAAGTAAGCTGCAGAAACAGCCTCCTTGAATACAATGATTTGTGATTTTTGTCATTTGCATATGTCCTATTTAGCACCTCTCATTTACATTAAAGCTATAAGGAGTGTTTCAGTCCTGACTGCCTCTTGAACCAGGCACAGTACAGGGCAGTCAAATGGAACAGAGGTGAATTACATGCAGTCAGGTCTGTAATTGTTTGGATGTCAACAGCAAACCACAACATATTGGAGCATAACCCCTTAAATGGCCATGGCGCACTAGCAGGCCCAAAGTTTATCACATGCTTCTATAACATATTAATAGCTCAGTCAGTTTGTCAAGTGCATGTAGTTACTGAATAATAAGCCATGGAATGTAATAAGCCTGAGATTTTGACAGGTTAAATTTATATATTGCTGACTTTTAGCTTTAGTTTGCTGGTACTTACAGCCAAACCAGGTGAATGGTGTAGGAGTTGGTGGTATACCAATGGTTGGTTGGTTGGTATAGTGTAGTGGTTAACTCCTCTGCCTTCTATGCCGTAGACTAGGGTTCAATCCCCCACCTGGGTAAGCATCCTACACTATACCAATAAGAGTCCTTGGGCAAGATTCCTAACGCCACCTTCACCTACTTGTGTAAAAATGATCAAATTGTAAGTTGCTCTTGATAAGAGCATCAGCCAAATTTCATAAATGAATTGTAAAATAATTGGAGACACTAACATATTCATAAATTGTCTGTTTTAAAATGTAGTCGCAAATACATTGCAGTCAGTGGTTGCCCAAACACATAAACATCATCTCTAGGTGCTGGGTTCCTTCCCTGGTAAACCTCTTTCAGGTCTTTATTGCAGCTACAATCAGTTCCTGCTTGTTCTTGGTGTATTTTTACCTTCACTAAGTGAAATGCATGCTCAGTTGGATTGAGGTCAGGTGATTGTGTTGGCCATCGCATTCTACGTGGATTGTTTTCACAGTATGTTTTGGGTCATTGTCCATTTGCACTATGAAGTGCAGAGTTTTGAAGCATTTACCTTCATCTGAGCAGGTATCGCCATATACACTTCAACAAATTCAACCAATCTAAGGGAAGCGCTGTAACACTACCTCCACCATGTTAAACAGATGAGCTGGTGTGCTTTGGTTCATGAGTGGTTCCTTTGCTTCTCCGCACTCTTCTTGTATGCCTAGTACAAGCTTATCTTTCTCTGATAAGTTGGTCCAGAACTATGCAGACATTTTTAGATCTTTTTTTTTTTGCAAACTCTAATCTGGTCTTCTCATTTTTTAAAGCTTACCACTGGTTTACATCTTGTGGTAAACCCCCCTGTATTTACTCTGTTGAAGCCATCTCTTGACTGTTGACATAGACATGCAGACCTCCTGCAGGGTGCTCATGATCTGACCAACTATTGTGAACTTTTTGTTTCACCAGAGAGAATTCACCACCATGATTGTTTTCAGTGCTATTTTGGGCCTTTTGGTGTTTCTGAGCTCACTAGTGGATTCACTAGTGGATTCTGCAAGTCTACACTTTAAGCTCATATTGAACACCAGTATGCACCAGTATGCAGTATGACAACTAAACTAGCAATAACATTGTTCACATCCAAATATTTATGGATCTGACTGTTTAATTCCAAGGAATAAAAAGAGGTTGTAAAATGGTCACATAAATGTGAATTATCACTGTTTTTGGTATATAAACCTGCCCAAACATTAGAAGTCGACCTAGGGGAAAACATGAATGACAAGAAAAATGCCGGATATCAGCTTTTTAAGTCTATTACAGGGTGCAGAGTAGAGGGACTTGGGAGTGGAGAGAGTTTTGGGCTGAGCTTCAGAGAACGCCCCCTCTGCTATGGGACTGGTGGAAGTAGTGGTGATAATGAAAAACACTAAGTAGGCGTTCAGTGAGCTTCCTGGAGTAGGCCGTTCTTAGGCCTTGCCGTCTCTTGGGATGAAGATTCATTCTGCCAGGAGTCTTGGCCACAGCAGAGATCACAAATGCAGAAGCACCTGATAGAACTGGCAGAGATGGTTCTGAGTAATGTGACCAGTCACAGGCAGGCCGTGCAGTTGACCTGTCTGGGCTCAGAGCCCATAGACCTTATAAAGGCTACGTAAAAGACAAAAAAGGCTTCGAAATTGCTTGAACACTGCATATGGACTGACTTTGTCATCTTACAAACCACTCAGAGCGGTGACTGTAGATGTGAGATATTTAAAGATATTGATCTTTAAAGGGAAATTTGATTGTTCCAGGGCAGCAGAGCATACATACAGCATGTAAGCACTCTAAGAAGATTTAAACATAAAAAATAACTAACGTGACCATTCCAACTTAACTGACCATCACTGCTGGAACAAAGTCTCATATCTCCAAAATGATGACAAAAATTGATATATATATATATATATATATATATATATATATATATATATATAACTTTTTCCATAAGTTGATTCATCGTAACATTTTCACTCAATGAAAAATGACAACTATGTTCAAATGATTGAAAACAAAAAGTAAAAAACTTATAATATCAATTTTCAGTATTTAGTGTGTTCAGTTTTTCTTCCGTTCAGGAGACTTGCTTTCATTTTTTTACAGAAACCTGCAGGGATATTTTTCCACACCTGCAAAATTCATTCTTAGAAGTTGATCACTCCAAGTAATCAATCCAATTAATCCCAGTTCAATATTTAGACTCATCAGTCCATAAAACCTCCATGTTTCAGATACATTTCAGTGTTCTAGTGCAGATGTTCTTCTTTTTGTGTCCTTTTCTCAGTGTGCGCTTCTTGAACAGCTACACATCCTTTCAGACCCATAGCGCTGAGTTTTCTTTTCACAGTGGAAGGATGGATGTGGATGTTTTCAGATCTGAAGCAGCTTGATTTTTTCTTCTGTCAAAGATGAAAGTGCTGTTTATCTGATGGAGACAGTTTTGGTGTCTACCAGGTCTTCCAGGTGGTTGTTAGGAGTCTAATTTTCTGAGTCGCTTTTAATCATTTTTTGGATATTTATTTTGTATTTTGTGGATTATCTAATATCTACTCTCCTCACAAATATAGAGCTTAAGAACATAATGGCTGTTTTGATTGAAAATTAAATGAATGAAGGGTGGTCTCTTCATAAATAGATAATTGTCAGACAAAAGTAAAGATTTCTGCACTTTATTGTAGTAGATCATTATTGTGAAATGTTGTGAAGTTTATGTTCTAATATTTCAACTTAAGGCAAACACTGGAGAGAAGTTCAGATCACAAAGTTCTGTCACTTTTTAAAGGGCTGATGAGAAAGGCTAGCACTGGAGTATAAGCGTTCCCACTCAGTGGGAGACTTGGCAGCCTGTGGAGCTCTAAGGGGGAGCTATTCTGAGCAACTGTGTTTTTTTTTTAGATGAGTTACAAACCAATAAAGAAAAAAAAGGCTTCTTGATTTGTGAGTGTGGAATGTGCAGCTGCTGCTCACATGACTAAATGACCTTCTATAATAAAGTATTCTGAAAATTCATCTCTGTGTCTTGCGCCTCCTTCCCCTGTCCCTCTATCTCTCTCTCTCTCTCTCTCTCTCTCTCTCTCTCTCTCTCTCTCTCTCTCTCTCTCAGGTTCAGAGGTGTTGTCGCCGGTGAGCAGGTCTGAGGTCAGCATGCCGGAGTGGGAGCGGGACTCGGACGAGTGGGAGAGGCAGCTGCAGAGGGAGCTGTTACTGATCCAGAGGCAGCAGCAGATCCAGAAGCAGCTGCTCATCTCCGAATTCCAGAAACAGCACCAGGCCCTGCTGCGGCAGCACCAGGCTCAACTACAGGAGCACATCAAGGTCCATGTCCAGCAGCCCTGCTCACACCAAACCTCCAAATATTAAGATAAACTACTGACAAAAAGTGTGATTAAATAAGAACTTTGTTATTTTTGTTAAATTTGATATTTTTAAAATTTAATTGAATTACATTTAATATACAAAACAATTTGAATAAATATAAAAAAAAACAAAATGCATATGCAAAAGTTTAGGAACTCCTGGTCAAATGACATGATTTATCATTTCAAAAAGTGGAAAAAAAGTGAAAATAAATACATACATGGAAAAATATGTCCGAAGACTGTTGATGGTTGCTAAAGTGTTGCTTAGATGTTGCTAGGTGGTTATTACGGTTATTACATTGGTTGACAATGTGTTGCCAGATACTTCTTTGAAATGCTACCTTAAATCCATTGCCACCTTAAATGCACTGCCACCTTAAATACATTACACAGCACACATTTCAAAGCACGGTTACTGTTTATTTACTACATTTAGCAACAATAAAAAATAAATTGTAGTCCATGCAGAAGTTATCTTTTTATTTGCCATCTTTAAGTCATACAGATAATCGCTATGTTTAAATGTTAGGTCTTTTTTAAGTATCGGTTGATTAAGATTTTAACATATCACCCAACTTTCAGTACTTTAAACCTCAAAATTACTTGCTTTATTGTTTTTATTGTCAGTGTATTTTTATAAATATTTCTGAATCATGTTCAGATTCATTTAAACAAATCAAATTTAATTCATGTTACACTGAATTGTGTCCTAAAGAATTGTTACAAAATCAAGAATTTGCACTCCTACTATGCTCACTCTATCACTCATGTCCACCTCATTCAGCTCCAGCAAGCTCTTCTGACCCTTCGGCAGCAGCAGGAGGCACTGGCTGAGGAGCATAGGCCGGAGGAGGAGGAGGAGGAGAAAGAGGAGGTGCAGGGAGAGGAACTGGAACGCAACAAGAAGGAGCAGCAGCACCTCAACCAGAGAAAGAAGGAGCGCTCCAAAGAGAGTAAGAGCTCTGCATAAGATCAAACACTGAAGACAAACAACTTCAGGCAAAGTCAACCCTAAAGAGAAAACCTCTCAACTTGCACAGTGACCCTTCCTAATACCCTGTATAATGAGCCTTAGTTTGTAGTAAACCTGGGTGTTTAAGGGGTTAATTGCTTATTTTATTAAAACAAATGAACATTCCATTTTAACACTGATACAACAAGCATAACACTACAAAAACTGTACTGTCTGTTTCGGTAATGACAATTCTTTCATTAAAAAAAGTTCACCATGGCATGAGGGACAGGGATGGAGTCTCACTTCTCTAAAATGCAGGGGTGTGGTTAAAATAAGGCTCCAAACAACTCTGTGTTTTGGTAGTGACATGAAAATGTGGGAAAGCTATGCACACACATGCATATATATATATATATATATATATATATATATATATATATGAGTGTACTAATTCAGTACAATGGTCCATATTAATTACCCTGCCATTTCTTTATATAACCTCTTTCACTTTTCCAGTCATCATTTGTTATTTTATTACAGCCATCTTATTTCAGTTAGCGTTGGGTTCAGTCAGTTACCCTTTCAGACTCTGAGCTATACTGGCAGAATGCACAGTTCTCTAACCTAGCCATCTGCTCACTATGTGTAACACTAGATCATTTACTAGTGCCTGTGGATCTGTTAGTTCTTTAATCAGAATGTTAGTCCTTCTAACAAAACTCTCTGCAACACTTAGAATATCAGGCATGATGTTAACAGCCATGAGTGTAACGCTGTCAGTTCCATTTCCCTAATGCAGTATTAAAAATGAGGAATAAATATCTGTAAATGTATATCACTACGCTTATGTATACAGTTTTACCCGAACTCTATCATCATAGCATTTGCCGGACAGACCTGTGCTTGGCAGTTAAATGGAACAGCATGCCAGGAGAATAAGTACTCATCTCCTAGCTAAGATGCACAGGCATCAGATCATATCAGTGCACTTCATAATTTGTTAATCTCCAGCACCTTTACTGCTCATACAGCTCATTTACCACTGGCACTGGAATGTGCCTGCAGGATTGGTCTTTGCAGAATGCTGTTGGTACCACAAGGTGGCACTGCTTGTACACCAGTCTGTCTTTCCCTACATCTTTGTAATCAATGAGCTAAGACACGTTGCGTGTCTAATGCCCTTTACTTTTGCACCAGGGCCACAAAATCAATGTAGCTAAGAAGTAATGGAAGTTTACACCCCACCAGTTAGCACTGTGCCCACCTAAATCACATAGTAAGCAATCACAAATAGACTTACTGTGCATTCTGACATTGTAAGATATAGTATTATCTTTAAATGTGGACAAATGTGAAGACAAAATTCAAACTTTACAAGAGAATTCCGCTGATATTTTCTACAGTTCATAGTGATTAATTGATTTAGATGTAAACAAAGTCATTCAGAGTGGTTTGGGGTGAAATGCTCCATTCTAGAGAAACTTATAAAGTCAGAACTGTTCACAGTGGTGGTGATAGGAACCAGATGTCTGAAGAGTTTAATGCCTCTAAAAACTCCCTCACAGAAAGTTTTTGAAATGGTTTCAAATATATTGCCTGATATCTGAGACATTCATACGATTTAAGAAGATATTGGCTTAAAGGTAAAATCAATTTTCCAACATTTCTGTCATTTAAGATGGTTTGGTGTGAAATGCTCTGTTCTTGAGAAACTTACTGAGTCAGAATTGTTCACAGTGGTGGTGATAGGAACCAGACGTCTGCTTCTGTTTTGACGTCTGCTTCTGTTTTTCAAATCTGTTTATGGTGGAGTGCTACATGCAGAAACCTTTTTTTCACATTCACCACTGTTTTACCGTTATCAACATTGAATATCGCTGTTGTCGGAACAAAATCTCCAAAATGGTAACTTTACAGGAGAAGGAAAAAACACACATTACTTTTAATGTATGTCAATGGAACCAGACTCCCCCCCCCCCCCCCCAAGTCATTTTTTCGCCATTTAGTTTGGTCCGTCCTTCATGGAATTTACACTCAATATAAAGACCAACATGCATTTTCAATTTATGTCAAAAACTGAACATCAACAAAAATGCAAATACAAGCTTTAGTTCCGACAACAGCCATATATATATATATATATATATATGTGTGTGTGTGTGTATATATATATATATATATATATATATATATATATATATATATATATATATATATATATATCGTTATATGTGTGTGTGTATGTGTGTATATATATATATATATATATCGTTATATGTGTGTGTATATATATATATATATATATATATATATATATATATATATATATATATAAAGCTATAGTTATTTATAACTCAGAAGACATGTAGGTTCACTGGTGGTTAATAAAATGGCCATATTTCACATTGTGACCCCTGGTTCCTATCTCAACCACTGTAAAGAAATCTGAGTAAGTTTCTTTTCAAGTAAACCATTGATATCAAACCACTTTTAAGGACTTTGTTTATATCTCAACCATTGAATTCTTCAGAAAATTTGAAAAGTAGGTGGAATTCCCCTTTACCACTTATTAAAATCTGTTAATTGCAGAGGTGTACATGTAGAGTGTTGCGAACAAGATTTACTTCTATTTTATATATATCCATATTACATATAAAGCTCAGACGACTCATGCAGCTTCACTGGTGGTTTTGGATAGTAAGCAAAATGACTATATTTGTGTGCCCCTGACTCCTATCACCACCACTGTACAGATATTAGAGTCAGTAAGTTTTTCTAAGCTTTTGTAAGTGTTTTTGTCATTCCACATGAAACCACTCTGAATGTCTTCATGATCATTCCAGCCATTGAATTATTCAGAAAATTTGAAGAATAGGTGGAATTCCCCTTTGAAATCCATTCATTGCAGAGGGGCACATGTAGAGGGTTGCAAACAAAATTGTACCCAAAGGAGATTTGCCTCTATTTTACCTTAATCAAATTCTCTGGTGGTTTTGGATAGTAAAAAATGGCTCTATTTATATTGTAAACATCACGGCCCCTGGCTCCCATCACTGCCATTGTAAAGAAATCTGAGTCAGTAAGTTTCAGTATGGATCAAATGATACTTCATGCATCCTGTCCAGGTCAACAAAGATCATTGCATGCTATTTCTCACAGGTGCTATGGCCAGCTCAGAGGTGCGGCAGAAACTGCACGACTTCCTATTGAGTAAATCGGCTAAAGATGGGTCTCCTTCCGGCCACCCCCTCAACCAGCACTCCAAACTTTGGTACATGTACGTGACTCTCCTACATGCTTCATTATAGCTCCAACTGAGACCTTCACTTTTTTCATAATGCTAGCTAAGCTCTAGCTTTGGTGCCTCTTATATCATCAAATGCTGCTTTCCTGCTGGGCTGCTGTATTATTTATTTGGCCTTACACAATATAAGAGAAGTAGGGCAGAACTAAATTGTGATCTGCACTGTACCAGATAGCATGGATTATGAAATGTGTGTACTGCGTTTAGCTTAATATAGCCTTGACACAGTGTTTGAGGTGTTTTCTGCCTGAGGGCTTGTCTAATTAAAGAGCTTATGTAATGTGTTTTTTTTTAATAAATGACTTAAACATGGCGTTTAGTTCTTCTCTCCTCAGTCCTTTCACCATGTATATGGAAGCAAAGGCATGAAAACTCATGGGTGTGATAAGCATACACAAGCATAAACACATTTACATATGGTTCCCTGTTCAATGTACACCAGTTTATCCACCCATTCTCATTGAACTGATGCAGAATGTTGTTCCTGCAGACAGTCTGTAGGACAGTTATTGGAGTGGAAGATGTGGGACAAATGATTAAATGTTGTGCTGTTCTTGGCTGTCAGATGGATCACTGCAGCCTTCCAGAGGATCCTTGTGTCTGAAATTCAGTTTGATGAAGTTTAGTTCAACTTCCCAAAGGATTTCAGTCTGAACTTCACAGTTTGTTCCATACATTTCAGTTCAGACTGCTTTTGTGATGAGGCAGGATACAGGGCAGCCAATTATGACTCTTTGGTTTCTTATAATCACAAATGTTAGAACTGGCCTTTAGGGTTGAAACTAAAATGCAAGAAATATGTGGAATGTGGCATTTTAATACACTGTGCTCTGTTCTTGTAGCACCAGCCAGCACATGTCCTTGGAGCAGAATTCACCTCCATTAGGAGAGATGCCTCCAAAATTCAAGTCCCCTCTGCCCTCTGGCCTGGACACCCGGGAGGACTTCCCCCTCAGGAAGACGGGTAGGTCACAGTGCGGAGGTCGCCATCAGAAATAATGCTCCTACGATGTTCCTATGAGTGACCAGTTAACAAAGATAACTAGAGGGCCATTTATCCAGCTGAGGGATGCAGGGACAGGCCTGTGACGATCATTAAAGTTTAGCGAACAGTTAGTTGATATATACATAACTGTGTTACACATTTTAATTGCCTTTTTTGGTAATTGTAAATTAAATATTATATAATCAGGTTACAAAAGTGCTAACTGTATGTTACATGTGCACAAGACTTATTACAGTTACACTGTAAAAATAATAAGTACTAGTAGGATTAACTGGTGTTAAAACTGCATACATGCAAACTTTGGAAAATTTGCGCATTGTTTTGGTTTCTGAACTTATTTTTGACAGATCACAAAAAATGCATGTCTGAACATTTTTGACTTGCACTATGCAAATTTGGCATCTTTATGTTTGAAATACTTCCATTTATTCCTGCACTTAGATTTGTGATGTAGGTTTAATACAGAATTATTATTTTAATGTATTACTTTAATACAGAAATCTTTTGGATAAGGTTAAATATTACATTTTAAAGGGTAGTAATACATTTTAAGGAAGCCTTAAGCCTTATGGAAAGATTAGATTTCCTTGAAATATTTAGTGTGGGGTAAAGTGAGGTCCACTGTAAGACATGCAGGTCTGAAAGCAGTAGTACATATATGGTATTTAGAATCGGGCATTAAATTGTTGAAGTCTCTTTCTACAGATAGCCAACCTTGCATTCCATGGACACTGGTAAATAAAACCAAGCCCCTAGGCCTGCAGACTGCATCTACTAACATTAGGATAGGATTCAACTTTATTGTCATTGCTTATGTCGCAAGTACAAAGCAACAAAATGCATAGTAACATTAGTGAAAGTATGAGTCACTCTCAGGAGCTCAGTGAATTCCAGCATGGTACCATGATCGGACACCTGTGCAACAAGTCCGGTCGTGAAATTTCCTTGCTACTAAATATTACACAGTCAACTGTCAGTGGTATTATAACAAAGTGGAAGCGATTGGGAACGACAGCAACTCAGCCACGAGGTGGTCAGCCACATAAAATGACAGAGCGGGGTCAGCGGATGCTGAGGCACATAGTGTGCATAGGTCGGCAACTTTCTGCAGAGTCAGTTACTACAGACCTCCAAACTTCATGTGGCCTTCAGATCAGCTCAAGAACAGCATAGAGACCTTCATGGAATGGGTTTCCATGGCTGAGCAGCTGCATCCAAGCCTTACATCACCAAGCGCAGTGAAAAGTGTGGAATGCAGTAGTGTAAAGTGCCGCCACTGGAGTCTAGAACAGTGGGGACATGTTCTCTGGAGTGACAAATCACGCTTCTCCATTTGGCATCTGATGGATGAGTCTGGGTTTGGCAGTTGCCAGGAGAACGGTACTTGTCTGACTGCATTGTGCCAAGTGTAAAGTTTGGTGGAGGAGGGATTATGGTGTGGGGTTGTTTTTCAGCAGTTGGGCTCGGCCCCTCAGTTCCAGTGAAAGGACCTCTTTGTGCTTCAGTGGACCAAGAGATTTTGGACAATTTCATGCTCCCAACTTTGTGGGAACAGTTTGGGGATGACCCCTTTCTGTTCCAACATGACTGCTCACCAGTGCACAAAGCAAGGTCCATAAAGACATGGATGAGCGAGTTTGGTGTGGAAGAACTTGACTGGCCTGCACAGAGTCCTGACCTCAACCCAATAAAACACCTTTGGGATGAATTAGAGCGGAGACTGCGAGCCAGGCCTTCTCATCCAACATCAGTGTCTGACCTCACAAATGTGCTTCTGGAAGAACGGTCAAAAATTCCCATAAACACACTCCTAAACCTTGTGGAAAGAAGAGTTGAAGCTTCAACTCCCAGAAGAGTTGAAACTGTTGTAGCTGCAAAGGTTTGGCCAACATCATATTAAACCCTATGGATTAAGAATGGGATGTCACTGCGTGTTCATATGCATGTGAAGGCAGACGAGCGAATACTTCTGGCAGTATAGTGTATATCTGTGTGTCTCCCTTGTGATGGACTGGTGACCTACGCAGAGTATTTCCTGCCTTCTGCCCAATGAATGCTGGAATAGGCTGTAGAACACCCGTGACCCAGGCGGATAAGCGTCTTATTAAATGAATAACATGGCCATCCTTCCGTTGCTGTACTGTTTCTAGCTACCTTTCATACTGAATATCTTTCATGCTCATGTGAGCACTGCATAATCCTATGCAGCTGATGTGAGTAAACAAGCTATCAGAAGCAACAAATTCACTTGCTTTCTGCTAAGGAAAGTGTTAAATAAACATGTTGGATCATTTTAGCTGCAAAACATGATTCTTTGACATATATAGAGATAGATGTATGTAGATAGATGACTTACAATTGGTTGTGATTTATATATGCTTTATTGTGTTTATGAATAACCATTTGGAACTTTCATAAAATATGATTCTGAGTGTGTTGACCACATCGCTCTAGTACTGTAACCTAGCCAAATTTAGCGTGTGTCACTGGGCCTCCATGCTGGTGACGCTGCCTAAATGTTAGCAGATGAGCCTGAGCGATATTTAATCATGAAGGTTGAAGGTCGCTAGTGTGTGTCACAGAGCCCATCGCCCTGTGGCCGGAGCTAATGAGGCCTGCTAGTGGCCCTGTTTACCTTCAGGGTCAGTGTGGTGAGAATGCTCGCCTGTGTCCCACCGCTCCAGGGCACCCGGTGTAGGCTTTTGCAAACAATTACCCAGGGGAGAGGTTAAAGCCAGTGGGTCCAAGCCGGGCCGAGGGCCAGCGCTGGTTTGGCCTCTAATCAGGGCGACAAGAGGGCGAATGGAGGAGATAGGGGTGGGGGGAATCACCTACTGGGTGGGAGGCTGTTGTGGAAGGACATAGGGGAGCTAGCTTTGGGCCGTGTGTTCATAGTGGGTCGACAATTGGGTCACATCTTAGTTATTTATGCTGAGGTCGGTTAAAAACTTCTTAAAGCCAAAGCGCTTTTATGTGTCGGTTCCTCACTTTCATAGCTCCAGAACTTACAAATTAGTGCAGAAAAATTCATAGTAGTGAGGAAACGATTTTATCAGCAAAGTTTTGTGCAAAATCTTTTTTACCCAACTTTCCCCCAGAATTAGACATGTTTGGAGCTTCTTTAGCTTATAACTGGAGCTATGAGGCTAATATTGCTAACAAGCACTAGAACTCAATAGTCACCTAAATTGTTTATGGAAAAAACACCACCAAATCTCTCAATCTGCTCAAACCACATCCAGGTCTTTTTATGGTTGTGCAAATTTGCTAATTTGGTTTGGAGCAAAGTATGGCTTACTGTGAGGTATAAAAAAACAGACCTTCAACACGGAATCAGATAGTATCAGGCCAGGATTCACAGACTGATCTCGGATCAGATTCCTCTGTATTTACGATGGTCATATGATGGAAAAATTTTGAATATAGACCCTGTTGTCTAAAGGGGCTTCGTGTAGTTTTATCTATTTTTATAGCTCATGGCAAGTCATACTGTGCAATCAACCACATCAACAAGTCAGTACAACCCTAATGAAGACCTGGGTGCAGTTTGAGTGAGTTGAAAGAAATTCTGGTGAGAAACGGTTTGTGCTTTTGAGTTCTAGTGTTTGTTAGCAGTGCCACCCTCATAGCCTCAGTTCTGAAGCAAGATTTGGACTCGAGATATGTCTTGGCCAGTCAACTGCATCTGCCATAAGTGGAAAACAGGTTTGATTTTTTGCCCAACCATACTTTTGAGATTAGTAACTGAATAATAAGCCTGCAGTTTAAGAGGTTAATATAGGCATTTGACCTTAGGTCTTCCTTTTAATGCCTTCCTCCCGTCCTCAGGACACTGGTGCTACCTCCACTGGAGAATGATGGCATTGCTTTATTTCTCCTCATATTTGAAGATAAGCATATTATTCAGGCTTTGCTGGGAACTCTTATCTAGCTATGCCAAGTTACTGGAAGAATAACCTGCTCTGGCACTTTCATGAATACTTCTGAGCTCCCTGCCCCAACGTTAGGCCTGCGGGCTCGTCCAGTCGCATTTCAAAGACGCTTTTTTCTTTCTTTTTTTGCAGAGGAAGGCGATACTGCAGCCACAGGCGTGATAAGAACGGGATCCTTTTCAGTGCTGCTTTAAAAATAGGCCTGGTTTTCATCCAGGCACTTTTTTTGGAGGAATTTCCAGCACAGCAAAAAAAAACCTCCTCCTAGCAGGAACAACGCAATCCTCCTGGGAGGCGTTTCCGGAGCACCGGGCCTGCGCCGCCCCAGACTGCATCTCTAGTCTCTCCCCCCTTTTTGCCTTTCATCCTCTCTCAATAACTCAGGTAACAGCTTTTTAAAGGGGGCTGGGTGAGCACATTAGAAGATGCAAAAACAACAAGAATGAGAAGAAAAGAAAAACAGTCTCCTTCTTTTTCTTTTTTTTTGTCGGCAGAATAATTTGTCTGTGCTGACAAGAAGGTCTGCAGGACCACTTCCTGTGGCTCCGGTTTCAGGCCATAGATCAGAAAATAGAAAAGATAGAGGCAGTGCGTGGCCAATTAAAACACAAAAAACTTCCCAGTGCGCTAAGTGGCCAGCTTTTTTACGAGGGCAGTCAAATTCCCAGGAAAGGCCTCGCTCCTGACCTTGCCGCAATCAAAACGTGTGCTGACCAAAGCTGGACGGTCTTTACTTTGCATGATATATGCGAGGCCTAAAGAAGTGGGGGTCGTTCTATATCTGTTGCTTTTGCGAGGGCCCCTCCCCCTCTTCCTGTTCGTCCTCATTCAGGCTGGCAGGGGGTGAGGTGGCTGGAAGAGGGGAGGCAGGGTGCGGCGGAGTGTCTGGGGGGGATCATAAAGGTAGCGTTTGTTCTCTGCCCTGGTCAGGACCTTGTGTGGATGAGTGATTGACAGGTTGGTGGGCGGGGTGCTAGGAGATCCAGGAGTGAGGGCGGCGGGCATGTTTGTTTAAGGAGAGGTGACGGCAAAGAGGAGAAAGTGGATGGCCTCATCAGAGCCACCCGGGGAAAGAGATATGAATGAGTGAGTGAGAGAGAGAGAGAGAGAGAGAGAGAGAGAGAGAATGACTGAAAGGAGGAGCTTCAAGCACATGAATTAACCAAGACTCTTTGATGAATTAATCTAACTTGGCAGAGCTCTGCACATACAGGGATTCTGTATTTTGGACTAACTTTAAAGCAATAGTTTTGTAAAAAATTAAAATTACATTATTTTCTTTACATATTTGATTTATTTGGATATCAATAAATTAATTCCAACATATATGTAACTCATGATATCTCACACATGTAGTAACTGCAATATTATTGCAACCGCAACCCTGTTGTTATCTGATTTATAGTTTTCCTTTTCTTCTTCTTCTTCTTACTTTCTGTCAGATTTCTTTCTACTATTTTTGAGATATGAACCCCATTCCAACTCCATAATGTTCATTCTGATCGAGAATGGTTTGTTTGTACTACAGCTTTTTGATTGGACATAAGGTTTTCACACAATTATCCAGAAAAATAATCCCCCATAGAAAACGAATGGCAGAATTGTCTGTGTGAATACAAGGATAATAAAATAATAATAAAAATGCAATAATAAAAAGTGCACTAGCAACATTTTAGCATACCATAGTAACTATTGTCCTTGCAATCACTATAGATACTATGGATACTATAAAAACACCTAGCAACACACTAAATGTTATGGCAAAGCAACATCCGAGCAACCACCTAGGATACCATAGTAAACACCTAGCAACCCTCCAACAAACTATAGCAACCACTTAGCAGCACCCTAGCAGCCACCTGGGATACTGTATCAACCACTTAGCAGCACCCTAGTAGCCACCTGGGATACTATAATAAATACCTAGTAAAACCCTGACAACCACCTGAGATAACATAGCAATCACCTAGAAACACCCTGGCAACATCCTGGGATACCATAGCAACCACCTAGCAACATCCTAGCAACCTCATAGAAATACTCTTGCAACCATCTAGCAACACCTTAGCAAGCATCTAGGATACCATAGCAACCACCTAGCAACACCCTGGCAGCCAACTGGAACATCATAGCAAACACATAGCAACAACTTTGGAGTCATCTGGGTTATCGTAGTAACTGTCTACTAACCAACTGGGATACCGTAGCAACTGCTTAACAACACCATAGCAACTAGCAACTGTATTTGCTTATGAACCATGAACTCACTCCATCAATCACTCCTGTCTGACATTGGCATGGTGCCGACCAAGACAATGGATTGACTCTATCCTAAAAAGCCAAACTTTTGGACAAATGCCAAAAGGATTAACTTCTCTTCTGTTTCATCAGGTGTGGAGCTGCATCACCAAAAATAAATAAATAAATAAATGAATGAATGAATGAATGAATGAATGAATAAATAAATGCCAAGGAGCCACAAATTACTTTAGCAATCAACAACACAGCCACATTTACAGCAAATCACCAAACATCTACCCATTTAGGAAATCTCCACAGTACCCCTAAAACGCAGCCCGTTCAAAACCTATGTTTATCGATGTAAACTTCTGTATTGGGTGTCCATGTCAGGCGCCTTGATCTAAGCATGTATACAGTACATATACAGTAGTAATGTCTTTAGTCGTGCATGGTGACTGGCTAATGGAGGACTGCCCCACGAAATGTCACCTTGCTATCTCCAGTTCCCAGTTCTGCTTAACATGTGGAGCTACTTAAGAAAAGCTTAAAAAATAATGCAGGTGCACATGGGATGCTAGGCTTTATAGCATATACCCCCCTCCCTTCTCATGCACCCATGCCAGGGAGCTCCATTCAGGCCCGTGTTTGCGTAAGGAAGTTGGAGTCGGGGCCACATTCGAAATGCACTTTAATGACGCGCCCCAACGTCAACAGGCCGCATGTTTTCTCTCCGAATTAAAAACGTGTAAATCCTACCCGCTAATTCCTGCGCAAATATTATCTGTGGTATTTTTTCTAATAGCCCTTATTCATCATGTGTCAAAGAGTCCAAATAACAATATTTTGCCGCAGCGATGGCTCGTCTTCAGCCTCATAGCATCCTTTTGATTGCGTCCTTCTCTCTTTCTCTCTATGCCGTTCCTTTTCTCTCCATCTCGTGTGTGGGTAGGTTTAATCAGATGTAACATTTCCTCCGGGGTAATAGGGCCGGCTAATGGTCGTTTTCCCCCTAACGAGCGCGAGCTCCGGGGAGACTGGCTTTTTACAGTGGCAGTAAATCTCCCAGGCCGAATGTGCCTTTGATTTGGGTTCTGTTATGTCGGTGTAAAATGTGAATGAATGTTTAAAACCAGACACTCGTTCATTCAGACGGAAACAAATGCCCTCGGCTTTCTGGGAGTTCTTGTGAATGAAAGAGGGGAGCGTAGGAAAAGGGCAGCATGGTCAGTGGGCTGCATGTGCACGTGTACATACTCAAATGCGTGCATGTAAGTGGACACAGAGAGAATGACCTAGGCTTAGTTTAATTTAATTTAATTTTAAGTGATCCGTATTAGTCCCACAACGGGGAAATTTCCACCTCTGCATTTAACCCATCCATGCAGTGAAACACCACATACACACTAGTGAAGACACACACTAGGGGCCAGAGAGCACACTTGCCCAGAGTAGTGGGCAGCCCTATCCGCAGCACCCGGGGAGCAGTTGGGGGTTACGTGCCTTGCTCAAGGGCACCTCAGTCACATACTGTTGGCTCAGGGGATCAAACTGGTGACCTTCTGGTCGCAAGGCTGGTTCCCTAACCTCCAGCCCACGACTGCCCAGACTAAGGTGGCCGATATGGCAAAAAAATAACATTGCGATACACAGTGCTACATTTTAAAAAGTACTATCAAAACTATGAATACAATTATTTTTCTTTAATATTTGGCATATATTCAGTTAAACAGACTGGATGTATGTAGACTAATTTGGCTCTCTTTATGGTAAAACATGCAGTTGGTCAATGTTCTAAAAGTACTGACGATATCCACAATATGTTCTGAAAAGCATATTGTATTGTATTGTATTGTGACTTAATTTATTAAGATAAGTACATGCACATTCAGCACTGGTCCAATGTTTGGACTCGCCTTATTTAATGTATATGTACTTTTATGCTTAAATGCCTCTTGTAAAATCTTGTCATTCAAAAATCTACTGTTCAAAAGTTTACAATCACTTGTTACAATAATAGTTTGTGTTATTATCATATACTGTACAGTGTAAAAGTCAAAGACCATCCTTTCACTGATTTAATGTCTATTCATAATAGCAATTTAGTTCAAGTTATTTGTTTTTCAAAGAGCAGAAAAGTATAATTCAACAGAAAATTACACAGAAGTCTCAATAACTAAATATAAATTGAACATTTTCAGCATTTAGCATATTCATCTTTTGTCTTCATTTCAGCTTCCAAGAAATCTTCAGGAATATTTTTCTGCATCTCCAAAAAAAGTTGGTTACATTTTCTATCAGTAACCATTTTTTGTCTGTCTCAGTAAGAGCTTCTTAACTGCTACACATCCTTTCAGACCTATAGCACTGAGTTGTCATCTCACAGTGGAAGGATGGATGTGGATGTTTTCAGATCTGAAGCAGCTTGATTTTCTCCGGACTCTCAAAGACGAAAGCTTTAAGTCAGGGGTATCAAACTCAACCACTAGAAGGGCCATATTACACTTGTAGTAGACCTCAAAATATTACATGAACACTTGAAATATTAAAAAAGTCCTATGAGTTCAGTCTTTTAAACCTGCCCAGTTGATTGAACTAGACACCTGGCTGAACTGCAGTTGGTTGTTTGGTGATATGACTGGTGTGGAATTGCATAGAATTATGTAGAATTGAGGTGTAATGACAGTTCCATAGACTGCTGTTGGGGTAGGAGAGCCAGAGTTTACATTACAGTGCAGTGCATGCTGGGGACTGTAGTCCAGCGAGCGCATTGTGAAATGAGCTAATATTAATTAAAAAATCGAATATTTTTGTTGGCTGGATAGTATTGTGTTGAAGGCCTGATCTGGCCCACGGGTCTTGTGTTTGACACATGGCCTCTAAGTGCTGTTTATCTGAAGGGGACAGATGTGGTGTCTACCAAGTCTTCCAGGTTGTTAGGAGTCCCATTTTCTCTGTAGCATTTAATCATTTTTTTGACTCCAGATCTGGAAACTCCTGCTTTTTTTCACTTATTATTATTATTATTATTATTTGTTGTATCTGTTTCCTCTCTGACTTTTGCGCTGTAGTAATACACTTTATGAGTAGGTGTATTCAGACTGCTGTTACTGTGTGCATGTGTGCGGATTACTTTATCATTTAGCTGCTCTGCAGCCTGTGCATTAGGAGTTTTTGGGCGTGTGGCCTACAAGTGCTTCTTCTGTCACATTCTCTATCATCTCTCTATCGCTCAAATAAATACGCACAGCTCACAGTTGGTGGTTAGAACATGCTATAATCACGGCCTCCTGATGTTTGTGCTGCCGCTTGTGTCTTTGATGCCCACCCACTGCTCTCCGTGGCTAAAGGTGGCGTCTGTGAGGCTGCTGCTTTGCGTGCCTGCGCTGATTCAACAGTACAGACTTCGGGGAATAGGAGGTCAGAGTGGAGCTGGGGGCAGCATGTGACGAAAATGGAAAAAGGGGGGATTCCCTTCTTCCAGGCCAACACACACAAACACACACGTTCACATGCACGCACACACTGCATCTGTGTGTTAGTTTAAGCGCCGCTACTGTAGCCAGGCTGTGGTCGCCTGGCCGGCAGGTAGCGGACTCTTTCACTTAAAGCGCTGTTGCTGTGGCTTAATCTGCTCCAGATGAGGTAGAGAAATGATCCTTCTGTTCTGACTTCATTACAGCTGGGAGGTGTCCCAGAATGCCTCTGCGGGCCTGCATGTCCATCACCATAGCCTGCGGGCTCTCATGTAAGATTTAGCTGTGACTGTACCTGTGCTTGATTAACAGGGTATGTGGGTCTGGTGCACTGGCGATTACAGCTGTGGTGGAATGATTCTGTGCGGTACTTTGAACAGCAGTGGACAAATGTGACTATTAGAGCTAGGCCTTCAGTTCAGGCCATAAATGTCATAAATGTAAATAGAATAACAGATATTTTGTTATGATTTGAAAATGGTGATGGGTTGCTGTTGTGTGCACAGGATTATTTTGTAGAAAGGAAACCATATTTTATGTTTTTTATCCTTTTTATATTAAAACAATCTGAAAGGTGCACAGGTGCAGACTGTCTATACATGTCAAATGTAAGTGTCATTCAATATGTCACCTACTGTGTAATAACATTTAAATGTTATATCCAAATAACAATAAAACCTTCAGATTGGGGCTAAATATCAGAATATCAGTGCTATAGGTGTGCGGTGCTGGGTGAATGGTGGCATTTCAGTCGTACATTGACTTGTGGTACATTCAATGGTACACTGACATAAAATAGATTAAGAGAGCCTTATTAGTCCCACAATGGGGAAATTTCACCTCCGCATTTAACCCATCTGTGAAGTGAAACACCACATACTCACTAGTGAGCACAGACACACACTAGGAGGCAGTGTGCACACTTGCCTGGAGCGGTGGGCAGCCCAATCCGCAGTGCCCGGGGAGCAGTTGGGGGTTAGGTGTCTTGCTCAAGGGCACTTCAGTCATGTACGGTCGGCCTTGGGGATCAAACCAACGACCTTCCGGTCATAAGGCTGGTTCCCTAACCTTCAGCCCATCACTGTCCCCCAGGTTACATTATTGCTAAAGCACTTAAGACCTCCATTAAAGAAAAGACTGAATCGTCAAAGTCTCATTAACAATATTACTGATTGGTAACATGAGCACAAATGAGTTATGTTTGTATATATACAAGTCTCTGTCCATCTCAGTGCTGATTTACATCTCTTTCTTTCTATTCCTCCCTGTTTCAGCGTCTGAGCCCAATCTGAAGGTGCGTTCCCGGCTGAAGCAGAAGGTCTCAGAGCGGAGGAATGGCCCCATGCAGCGCCGCAGAGACGGCAGTGTGCTCGTCACGCCACCCAAAAAACGCTCTCTGGAGCCAAGCGGTAAGGAAACGTTACAACACAGAAGACACTGATTTGCAAAGCATAGACATAGTATTCATTGTGTGTAAGTTGGGAATATGATGCATTGGAACCAGCAAGAAAATCTGTGGTAGTTCATCACTGATCAGCTCTTTTAGATGTAGATGATCAGACAAGACATGTTTGCTACTGTAGCTAATGTAGCTAACTGTTCACATTCATTGATATTTTTGATACATCAGTGGGCTGTAGCAATGATCTGCAGTTAGGTGGTGCCAACTGGCACAATGCCAACTTTATTTTGGGTTGCGGTGGGGATGCAAACTTTCAATTTCCTGACCATTTTCCATGAGCATAAAAGATCTTTGGATTTGTAATTCCCTCAAAATCGGTTTAGGCCGCACAGTTTGTATATTGGCTCTATTCATCACAGAGTTTCCTCAAAGCGTGTCGAATTGGAGCAAATATATTTAGACTTCATTTAGACATGTAATTTGCATGATGCTACCTGGAGGCTCTAAGCTTCCATTACATTTTAACTTCATTAGCATCACAGCTAATGCCAAGCTAAAGAAGCACACCAACAAATATATCTAACATAATTGAGTAAAATGTAAATTTGATTATTGGCATAACAAATGCTTTAAGCAAGTAATGTATTTTATTGACCGAGCTGCCTTTTTGCAAAAGGTTGTTGTCCCGCTGTCAGCATCCGCTAACCCAAACATGCTCTCTGTCTCTCACACAGATTCCTCAGCCAATGACAGCTCTCCTAGCTCTGGCCCCAGCTCTCCTATTGGCTTATGCAGTAATGAGAACGGGGCGTCCTACAGGCCCAGTGCTGCCCAGTTAGAGGTAACGTGAGCGCTGTACAATCACCATCCAGGTCGTTAGAAACCTCAATATTGTACTTAAACTCAATGACCATTTTATGAGCTCCACATATCTTATAGGTCCATGAGCTACATGTGTACAGTTATAGACTGTAGCCCATCTATTGCTGCCCCCCTCTACCCTATCATCAATCGTCTGCTTCTGACCACAGGACCCCAGTTGTCTGGGTATTATTTGAGTGGTGGATCATTCTCAGAACAGCTTTGACAATGACATGGAAGTGAGTGTGGTGTATCTGGTGTTTTTACATATGTCAGTGTCACAGCTAGGTTGAGAGTGGACCACCACCTATTTAATCAAGCTAACTTGGAGTTCTTGAGCTGATGTTGAGACAGTTTGGAGCTCTTTAATGAATGATGCAAGAGAGGATATTCAATTTGTATGCACTCAGCAGCCCCACACTATGAGTTACACCATAACAGCTACAGTTTACCAGGGCAGATATAGCAGATATAGCAGAGCTGAAATTGATTTTTCAGCAGACTGATTTATGGCAAAGATGTCATCCTATGACAGTATCAGCGTTTGTCTATCGAGATCACATGGCTGTGTGTTCAATTGCACACCTGTTAAAAATGGGTGCAGCTGAAACACCTGAATAAATGGGATGTGTGTCCACATACATTATAGTATAGATTATCTCTGCCTGTCTTTGTATGTACAACCCCAATTCCAATGAAGTTGGGACATTGTGTAAAACATAAATAAAAACAGAATACGATGATTTGCAAATCCTTTTCAAACTATATTGAATTGAACACACTACAAAGACAAGATATTTAATGTTCAAACGGATAAACTTTATTGTTTTTTGCAAATATTCATTCATTTTGCATTTGATGCATGCAGCATGTTCCAAAGAAGTTGGGACAGGGGCATGTTTACCACTGTGTTACATCACCTTTCCTTTTAACAACACTCAATAAGCGTTTGGGAACTGAGGACACTAATTGTTAAAGCTTTGTAGGTGGAATTCTTTCCCATTCTTTCTTGATGTACAACTTCAGTTGTTCAACAGTCCGGGGTCTCCGTTGTCGTATTTTGCGCTTCTTAATGCGCCACACATTTTCAATGGGTGACAGGTCTGGACTGCAGGCAGGCCAGTCTAGTACCTGCACTCTTTTACTACGAAGCCACGCTGTTGTAACACGTGCAGAATGTGGCTTGACATTGTCTTCCTGAAATAAGCAGGGATGTCCCTGAAAAAGACATTGCTTGGATGGCAGCAAATGTTGCTCCAAAACCTGCATGTACATTTCAGTATGGTGCCTTCACAGATGTGCAAATTACCCATGCCATGGGCACTAACACACCCCCATACCATCAGAGATGCTGGCTTTTGAACTTTGCACTGATAACAATCCGGACAGTCCTTTTCCTCTTTGGCCCGGAGGACACGACGTCCATGATTTCCAAAAACAATTTGAAATGTGGACTCGTCAGACCACAGGACACTTTTCCACTTTGCATCAGTCCATCTCAGATGAGCTCGGGCCCAGAGAACCCGGCGACATTTCTGGGTGTTGTTGATATCTGGCTTTCGCTTTGCATGGCAGAGTTTTAACTTGCACTTGTAGATGGAGCGACGAACTGTGTTCACTGACAGTGGTTTTCTGAAGTGTTCCTGAGCCCATGTGGTAATATCCGTTACAGAATGATGTCGGTTTTTAATGCAGTGCCACCTGAGGGATCGAAGGTCACAGGCATTCAATGTTGGTTTTCTGCCTTGCCGCTTACTGGCAGAGATTTCTCCAGATTCTCTGAATCTTTTGATGATATTATGGACTGTAGATGATGAAATCCCTAAATTCCTCGCAATTGCACGTTGAGAAACGTTGTTCTTAAACTGTTGGACTATTTTCTCACGCAGTTGTTCATGGAGTGGTGACCCTCGCCCCGTCCTTGCTTGTGAACGACTGAGCCTTTCAGGGATGCTCCCTTTATACCCAATCATGATACTCACCTGTTTCCAATTAACCTGTTCACCTGTGGAATGTTCCAAACAGGTGTTTTTTGAGCATCCCTCAACTTTCCCAGTCTTTTGTTGCCCCTGTCCCAACTTCGTTGGAACGTGTTGCAGGCATCAAATTCAAAATGAGTGAATATTTGCAAAAAACAATAAAGTTTATCCGTTTGAACATTAAATATCTTGTCTTTGTAATGTGTTCAATTGAATATAGGTTGAAAAGGATTTGCAAATCATCGAATTCTGTTTTTATTCATGTTTTACACAATGTCCCAACTTCATTGGAATTGGGGTTGTAATCTGTGTGTGTGTACTTGGATTTGGGCTATTTGGGTGACTATTGAGTTCTAATGTTTGTTGGCAAAATTAACTGAAGCTGGAGTTCTAAACTAAAAAAGCACAATTTGGACCAAACATGTTGATGGATAATAGACTACATGTGGAGTAAGTTGGGTAAATTCGATTCTTTGCTGAACTGTTCCTTTAAATAAATGTCGCTTGATTTTTATTCAGGAAGAGCTTCATTAGCCTTACATTTTATTCTTCAATATCTTATCTTGAGGCTGTTTCTGGACCATTTTTACTGACTATTATCAGCCGTTCATCATTTTAATCAAGCATAACTGGCTGTCTTCTTCAAAGGCATGGATCGTTAGCGGCCTTTTAAATGATCTTTACTGTGTTTGACTTTCTTGTAAAAAAAGTACTGAAAGGATGATTGCATTTCCTTCTGTGTTTTCCAGTTGGTGCAGGTTTGTAAAATAGAGATAAAGTAAGGAGAAGTGAGTTTAATTTTCCCATAAATTAGGTGAAGTGATCCCATTAGCAACTCCACTGAAACTGGCCTTAAAGCAGTAATGACAACAGTGCAGTTGTGCAAAAACAAGTTCAGCTCTTGGCTACTGTGCTCTTTAGTTTGACACCCCAGAAAGGCCCTGGTTGAGATCCATGATACTTTAGCACGCAATGTGTTGTTTATGCATTTTGGCTAGCAGCTCTGCACCCCAGCAAAAGTTCCATTGTTTGGAGTGTGTGTGAAAACCTGCTGAAAGAGTGCGAGCGTGTTCCTCCAGGCCCTCATAACAGTGTACTGTAAAACAGAGCAGTGTCATAAACAACACTCTTAAAAACTCATTCTACTTCGCGGCATGATTACATCAGTCCCTAGAGCAACGCTCGCTCTCTCTCTCCCCTTGCTCTTTCTCTCTCTTCCTCTCTCTCGCTCACTCTCTCGCCCTCCCTTTTTCTCTTGCTCTCTCTCTTTCTGTTCTACTCGCTCCTCTCTTGCTCAAAACCTTGTATCTCCAAAATGCCAACTTTACAGTAGAAGGAAAAAACACACATTACTTTTAATGTACGTCAATAGAACAGAATAGACGTTTTTCCAAGTTATTTTGGGTCATTTCTGTTGGCCCATTCATCAATAATCAATATTAGTAAAAATATTAATATTAGTAATATAATAACTTGTAGGTAGTTTGACCAGAGGAGGATGGGCCCCCCCTGGTGAGCCTGGTTCCTCCCAAGGTTTCTTCCTCAGTTCTGAGGGAGTTTTTCCTTGCCACTGTTGCCCCTGGCTTGCCCACCAGGGGGTTTCTGTACATTCTTACAGTCCTGTTGAAACTTTGTCTTTTCCGAAATTCTGTAAAGCTGCTTTTTGACAACATCCGTTGTAAAAAGCGCTATACAAATAAATTTGATTTGATTTGATTTAATCATGAAATTTACATAAAATATGTAGGACCACGGGTACTTTATGTCAAAAACTGAAAAATGTAGATACAAGCTTTTGTTCTGACAGCAACGATATATACCAAAAACTGAAAAACAACAAATATATATATCACTTCTTTAATGTTTGTACATACTATTGTGACACTTGTACAGCTATTGTGCATTAACAGTGTTACAATATGTGCCATGTATTTGTATGTGATTGTGTTACAGCTGAGTTTTGTATATGATTGTGCTAGAGCTGAGTTTTTTTAAACGTTAAAAGAAAATTCCATCTATTTTTATTCGTTATTCAGCATTTGAGATGTAACAAAGTCATTCTGAGTTGTTTGGTGTGAAATTGTTCATTGTAATGAGACTTACCGATGCTGACCGCTCTATAGTGGTGGTGATAGGAACCAGGGATCACCCTGTCAACAATACAGAAATAGCCATTTTATCTTACTATTCAAATCCGCCAGGGAATCTACACGTCTTCAAAATTTTTCTGTGTAACATAATGTTTTTAAGATAATGTTAAATTAAGGAAAGAAGTTTCCAGTGCTAAATATGCTCTTGTCCTGACTTTTTAGGAATGTGTTGCAAGCATCAAATTTGGAATGAGCGTATACTTGCAAGTTTTTAAATAATTTGCAAACATAATATATTGTTTTTTTTATTGTTTTGATTTAACACAGGTCAAACAGAATTAACTAATCACTGCTTTCTGTTTTTATTAACATTCACATATTGTCCCAGCTTTTTTAGGTTAAGGTTGACAATTACATAAAACCTGAAAATGTATGTATTGTTACACTTTAGTTGCTAAATATAAACCTTACGATTAACAGCTGAATAAAATGCCTGGGGTTTGAGGGGTTAAGGCTGAGCTTCTGCTTCACTGTGACTGGCAGGTCTTTTCCGCTCTGTGCTGCGGTTTCTGGCTAAAACTGCTGGTATGAGGCTGGAGGTGGGAGGTTTGGAGGGGGGGGGTGTGCTGTGAAGTTCTGCCCAAGCATTTCCTCATTGGGCTGCAGGCCAATGTACGGGGGCTTCAAAGCCCCCCCTTCTCCTCCTGTGGGACCCCCGGACACAGTGAAGCTCTTTCTGCAGCTCATCTTCACACACGGCCCCCAGAGAGCGCCTGTTTGTGTTTGTCTACCAAAACTGTCCAGTGAAACGCACAGAGGGGTGGGCTTAAGACCCAGTGTGTGTGTGTGTGTGTGTGTGTGTGTGTGTGTGTGTGTGTCTGTGTGTGTGTGTGAGTGTGTGTGTCTGTGTGTGTGTGTGTGTGTGTGTGTGTGCGTGCTTGTGTTTAGGGTTTAATTGCTATCCCAGGCGTCGGGATCTGTGGACCCCCCATACTGAGCTAGAGCTGAAAAGTGTGCACACATATACACACACACAATCTTGTTTTTATACAATGTCAGGACAGGAGACGTGTTCACAAGTCTCAGTTCCTGCAAGTCCAAATCAAGTCTCAAGTCTCCTGGGCATGAGTCTGGGTCAAGTCTCTTAGGTTTGAGTCCTAGCGAACTTCCTCTGGGAAGTCGAGTCCAAGTTGATTCCTGAGTCTATGGGGTCCGAATCCAAGTCAAGTCTCAAGTCTCTGAGGTGCAAGTTCAAATCAAGTCTCTGGCTTATGAGTCTGGCATAAGTTCCAAGTCTCTGGGGTACGAGGTACAGTCGAGTCTTGTGTTTCTGGGGTACGAGTTCAAGTTGACCTTGAGTATCTGGCGTGAGAGTTCCAGTCGAGTCTTGAGTTTCTGAGGTGCGAGCCCAGTCAGAGTTTCAGAGTTTCCCATTCAAGTCTTGAGTCTCAGGTCTCTGGAGTTTGAGTCTGAGTTGCATCTTCAGTTTCTGTATGAGTCCAAGTTGAGTCTTGAGTCTCTGGGGTGAGCATTCCAGTCGAGTCTCGAGTCTGTAGGTTGTGAGTCCAAGTGGAGTTTTAAGTCTCTGGAGTGACACGAAAGTCTGAGTTTCCAGTCTCTGAGGTGCGAGTCTGAGTCAAGTCTCAAATATCTGGGGTGCCAATCCAAATCGAATTTGTGATGTGTGACTCTTGAGTCTCTGGAGTCTGAGTCTAAGCTGAGTCTCTGGCCTGTGAGTCTAAGTCAAGTCTTAAGTCTCTCCGGTCTGAGTCTGATTTGAGTGTCAAGTCTCTGAGATGTTGATGCAATTATAATATGTATATATAACATGTATAATTGTAATATGTATATAAATGTAATAAGTACCTCTGTGTAGTAATATGACCCAAGTGTTTTGGAAATATGTAAGTATGTATCAAATGTATTATGTATGTAAATCTATTTGTAATTTGCAACCCAATGTTTAAGCCAGACACTAACTTTAATCTCAGTGAGTGAAAAGAAACGGTTTCGCTCGGGTTTTAAAAAAATGAAACATGGAGCTTTTGTAAAACACTTTACAAAATCAGGACCAATTTGTTTGTAGGTTAGGCCTGTTTTTCTTTGGGTTTCCTACAGAGTCAGAACATTTTGGTCCTAAAAATGTATGAAAACAAACACATGCATGCACACAAACTTTCGGTGTGATATTGACACAACCTCAGTCCCCTCACAGATGCTGTAGACATGGAACTTCCTGTTTGTCTAGTGGGGGCTTGGCATGGTGTTTTCAGACCTTTGTTACATTAAGCTTTCCTTTTCACAGCCCCCAGGGGTGTAATAAGAAGGTGAAAACCTGGAGAGAGAGAATGTGTGGGTCTGTACTGGTGGTCAGATGTCTTGTTTGGAAGTGAGCTCCAGTGACCCTATTCATAACACATTCACACATGCATGCAAACACGCACACACATCTCCATGTCAAGGAGAGATAGTTAAAATGAGGAGGCTAATTTAATCATCTTGCCTCACTGGGTAAATCTGTCACATGTATAGCATGACTTGGGTTATGTCATGCTCAGGAAAGGTTTCTGAGAACTTTAATCTAGTACAGTAGCACTGCAGCCAGTCTCTTATGGGTTCCTTCCATCCTTGACTTGCCGAATTTTTTTTCTTTCAATTTCATTTTACCACAAACAAGTAGTCTAGATTATTTGCTGCTATTGATGCTGTTACATCTGTAGTAAGTCCAAAGAATTCTAATGAACAGGTAACTAGCTGAGTGTTCATAGTAGATATAGTTGTCATGACAGAGGAAGCTAAATCAATCATTTGTTCATGCAGTAGGCCTGTTCAACGTAAACTGATTTGCACCTAGCTAGCTAGCTTACAGTGTTTGTAGTGTAATACTGCTGATCAAGTTCTTATTAGTGGCGGTGGGCTTATACCCCTCAAGCCAGCACATAGTATGCGTATAGGGATCTTAAGCCTGTGTGCCTCTGCTTGGCCATGAATCCGTTTCATTAAGCTCACATTGCACAGTTCTTGTGCTAATGTTTTTAGCCATATGATAACATCACTTACAGTTAGTAAGTCAGGGGCAGGTCTAGCAGGGCAGATGTTTCACAAACTGCTCCAAGAGGACTTGATTTTTTGGGGGGTCTTGGCCTTGCCTTGGTCTTGCTCTATTTTGGACTTGGTTTTGGCCTTCTTTAGACTCAGTTTTCACTTGGACTCAGAAGTGGTCTTGACTACAGCCCTACTTTAACTCTTAAAAAAATCTTATTCTATAACTACCTATAGGGATCCCTCAAGGCCTTGAAGGCCTTCAGAATGACATAATAATTTCTGTAAAAACAGAACTCTGCACATATTGTAGTACTACTCTTTAATTGTTAAGGTTTGGTTCAAAACAAAGGGTTAAAATGTCAAAACATCCAGGAGACAATTATCCAATCAGAATTATTTTTTTGTGATATCTAGGTAGATCTAGCCAAGTGAGCTCTCTCATTGGTCAGGGCTTCAGGAGCTAAAGTGTAGGTCTTATTATTAGGTAATGTTGTGAAAAAATGTCACTATAGGCCTTCAGGGAGTTCTAGATACATCACTGACTGCACGTACCAGTGGTAGCCTGATAGCTGAGTGTCATTCAAATGTTAGAAATGGAAAACACTGGCAGCTCTATCTCAGGAGTCACTGTAAAACTGCTACAGGGTAAAATATAATGTCTGTTACAAATGTCAGATAAAACATGCAGTGTCTTTTACAAGAATTTAATCTAGTACGGCCAAATTAGTTCATGTGAATCGCCATTGGCTTAACGCTAATATACTACTATAATATAATAGGGGCACTAGCAGAAATGAGCAGAAATAGTATTGTTTCTCTTTGTTTTGATGACAGAGTTTTGATATTTATGTTCTGAAGACCTCGCTGTAATAGTCATAGTTTGCCACTGCTTTCTGCTATGATTAATTCAGTAACTACATTATGTATATAGTGAGGAATTAAAACGTAGAACCAGGGTTTGTATGCGTGAGAGCATATTCTTCACTTCAATTCTTCACTTCTCAAAACCCTCTGATTACAGCACACATCTCACATCACTCTGCTTCTCTTTCTCTGTCCCAGAAGTATTTGCCGCAGAGTGGAATCATGAAGGCAGATGGCTCCATGGCTCTGCTGAACCTCTACACTTCACCATCCCTGCCCAACCTCACCTTGGGTCTGCATTCTGGAGCTTCTCCAATCAGTGTGAGTTCCTCTCAAAGATCATTTCCAGATTCAATAAGACATACAATTTAAGTCTCATCAGTGAGAGATATTCACCAGAGAATCAGCCAGTCAGACAGTCAGAGCCTCATTGTGAGGGACTCTCAGTCTTAAAAGTAAAGGCTTCTAAGTGGTTCTTGGTTTTAAAAAATAAGACTACTTCTGTAAAAAAAAAACAGCCTATTAAAACTAGTGAAGTTTCTCAGTTGAGAAATAAAAGTAGTGGTGGCAGGGCAATACCATTGAATTCAAGACAAAACTTTGTACTTTCTTTGATTTTTTTTTTTTTTTTGCATTTATTTCCAAGTGTAAGTTCAGAAAGTTACTATTTTGATACAAGATTTTGGTCTGACCCTGTTAACCCTTTAAAATACCAGGATTATTACATACTAAGGCTTATTATTCAGTAATTACAGGGACTTCAATGAAAATTGGTTGGGCTGTCCTTGGGTTATAGAAGCATGTAAGGTTTTGTGTTTTCCTAGATAGGGGAAACAATGTTCATGTCAACATCATTAGCTTAGTACCAACATAGCAAGAAATTGGGAAATTAGCTAGTGGAAATTAGCATTACTGTAGTGAGTGGTCCTGTTCATTTTTGACATTTATAGCTCTGAACACCACTGACTGGGTCTAACGTTTTCCACCAGTGAATCTGACAACATCAGACATTCCAGTTCATCAGTGAGAGTGAATCAGACAGAGTCCTAACAGTGTGAATTGTTCAGAGTTCTCTCCCACAGTGAATCTGACACCATCAAACATTCAGTGGGCCATCAGGGTTATTCTCAGAGTTCTCTACCAGAACGAATTGGACACTGTCATATTATCAAAGTCCCACTAGTGTGGAGTACGCTCACTGTCTGACAATCACTGTCGATTACTCTCACTTATCCACTTGAGTGAAACAGACACCATTAGAACAAACATCCCACTTTTCCCTCTACATCCACAGTCATCTTAATCTCGATAGGATCAGGACATATCCATAAACAGAACTCCTGCTCCGAGAGGTTTCTGAACACTGGCCTGGGCCTCACTCAGGACGGCAGCAGATATGAATAGAGCCTCTTAGAAAAACACGAGGTATCTGAAATAGTATTTTTAGGAGTAAGTGAGCCATCGGGCCCCTTCTATTCCAGGAGAAAGCAAGAAATACCGTATGAGGAATTCTGCTTGTGGAGTGGCAGACAGATATGAACAGAATCCTCCTTGGAGAGAGGAGTGCAGTCACACGGCTCCTTTTGGAGCGCGCAAGGTGAACAAGACTGTTGAGAGACAGGTCTTATTTTGGAGAGAGAGAGAGAGAGAGAGGGGGGGGGGGGGGGGCAAATAAGAGAGGGATAGAGAAATGAAAAGAGAAAGGAAGGGAAAGAGAACAGGACAGAGAAAAGGTAGAAGGTTAGAGAGAGAGAGAGAGAGAGAGAGAGAGAGCAAATGAGAGAGGGATAGATAAATGAAAAGAGAAAGGAAAGGGAAAGAGAACAGGAGAGAGAAAAGGTAGAAGGTTAGAGAGAAAGAGACAGAAAGAGAGGGAGAGAGAGAGAGGAAGAGAGCAAATGAGAGAGGGATAGAGAGATGAAAAGAAAGAAAGAACAAGAGAGAGAAAAGGTGGAAAGAGAGAGAGAGGGGAGGGAACAAGAAGGAGAATGGGCAAAGAACAGAGAAAGAGAAAACTAGAGAGGAGGAATAGAAATTGAGCAAATGATAGAGAGTGAGAAAGAAAGAAAGGGAGCAAAGGAAAGAGAGAAAGAAGAGAGGGAGAGATAAAAAGAGAGATTTAGACAGTGAGCAAAGGATAGCGAGAGAGACAGATTGGTAGAGATGAGGTATTGCAAACAGTTTTCTCCTCCTCTCCAGCTCTCTGGATTAATGCCCAGCCGTGGGGGGCTTTGACCTTTGACCTAAAGGCTCTCCAGCTCTTGTGTAAATAGGGAGTGTGAGTTTTGGGTTTCAGGGTGTGCTCTTTATCGCCTCGTTCATCACAGCATGATAAAAACGGAAAGAAACCAGGTTTACTGCCCCTCTTAACACTGTATTTCAGGTTAGAGGATTGTTATGCGGCTTGCTTGTGTTCCTTGAATACTTTTGTGCTGCTTTCAGGATTTCATGGTAGGAAAATAGTGTTTTGACTACACTTGGTGCAACGGGAGTATTTTTGTAGCAAGATTTTAATTTAAGCAATAAGACACTAGTGTCTGTGTGCTAGTCTGATTTTTTGCAGGGGTGAGATGTGTTGTTAGGCATTCGTCAGTCGTAATAGACTAGTCTAATTGAGGCCATTCAGAATATGATCTCTATACGAGTGAGCGAGGTGGGTAATACTGTATTAATAATCTGGGTAATAATCTGTTAAATAAAAGAATAATAACCATGTAAATGTCTGTATCTGATTACATTCCCTATCAGAAAGTTTAAGTACGTTTTGCGTGTGCGTCGCGTCATAGTGAAAGTTTATAATGTTCAACATGGCAGAGCAGAAACTGGTCTGCAGAGGAGGCGAAGTTTATGCTCTGATCTGATGATGGGACGGGCGATGGGATGGGCGTCCACCTTATGTGTCTCAGAATACAACGTCTTCCTCTTTAATGAGCACACGTGAAAAGTGTTTTCCTGAGTCTGACATCATTTTAAGGGAATTAAAATCACAAGCACTGCTCACTGCTGCTCATCTCACTCTGACTGGACTCACATGATGCTCGTTGTCATGGTAATGTCTATGCTAAGTGGCATTCTACACATGCATATAATTGTGGATTGGATTACTTGTGGTGAACATGTAAACAGAGATTTTCATCAGATTGTTGAGTAGAGTGAGCATAAACACCTCAGTCTTAATCTATCATCAGAATGTATTCAATCTAATTGGCAAAAATCTTTGCATGTAAACACAGCCATTGTGTACCACAGTCATTTATTTTTAGAGTAGTTTTTGCTGACCTAATTACCCCTGCACAGATCATTTCCACTAATATCTCTATGATGTCAAGCTAAGTGAGCCACACATTAATTTATAAAACTTTTACAGCTTATAAGACATTCAAAAACATATTCTTTATTCTTAATGCATTGCAGTTTTACACCGAATCATTCAGTAAATATTGTTAGCCTATTTTTTAGCCTTGTAATTTATAATCATAGCTCCTCAGTTTCAACTAAACCAAATTCTTATGTCATCTATCTTACTTCATCCAGTTCTTAGGAGCAGGATAGCAGTCCATTCTCAGCACAATGGGTTTTAGTGACTTGGCGCATTAATACAGAATTTAATTGTTCTGCTCATAGCTGTGCGTATGTCAAGTAATACGTCAAATGTGGCACATTGAATTAGCTCAGAACTATCTGTTTTATAATGCATTTTTTGGTGATTAAATTGCTCAAATATATGCCAGCAGGATGCCCATTTGTCATGTCTTAGTAATAATCTCTCTGTGAGTCAGTGGAATGAAGCCAAGTTTCTCAGTATTTCACAAGAGCTTAGAAAAACCTCTTTATCTTCCTCTGTGTGACCTCTTTCTCTCTCTCTATCTCTCTGTGCCCTACTCTGCAGTCTACCACATCTTTAAAGGGGCATGCAGGAGAGGTGGTGGCCGGGCAGCCTGTTAGTGGGGTACCAGCTGTCTGCCGCGAGGCGAAAGTCAACAGCAGCCACCAGGCCCTGCTGCAGCACCTGCTGCTGAAGGAGCAGAACAGACAGCAGAAGATGCTCTCGCCCGGTGCGTGGCTCAGCACTCACCATCACACCACCAGATTGTTAGGGAACTGCAGGGACTGTGGATGTGGAAGGCATCAAATTAAAAATCCATCCATTTGAACATTAAATATCATGTCTTTGTAGTGTATTCAATTGAATATAGGTTGAAAAGGATTTGCAAATCATTGTATTCTGCTTTATGTTTTACACAACATCCCAACTTCATTGGAATTGGGGTTGTAGAAGGTAGAGGTGTTAGATCTGAATTCTGTATTATGGGTGCTGTTTTGAATTGTCACAGTGCATCCGGCAAACGTACACAGGAAACACAGCAGCACACAGAAAGCTCCAATTCCATATGCTGATCTATTTCACTGACCAACATGGACATGTACGCAGATCAGCTGCTCTGGAGGTAGATTATATAAAGAGTTAACCCATTAAAATCCCAGACATATTACATACTAAGGCTTATTATCCAGTAACTACAGGGACTTCAGTGCATATCGGTTGGGCTATTCTTGGGTTGTAGAAGTATATAATATGACTCTGCATCTACCAATAGACCCTGGCCATTTAATTGGTAAGGCTTATCATTTAGTCACTGTAAGACCTTTAATGCAAATTGGTTAGCTATTCTTAGGTTATAGTAAGTGTGTAATACTTTGGGCCCTGGTTATTTAAGTGGTTGAAGGGGACAAAGGCAAAGGTGTCACCTGACCCCTTGTTACTGAGTTAGGAGTAGTGGTTGAAATCTTCCCCTACAAAATTGGACAAGCCTTCCGCAATGTCGCTGCTGGTCTTTATTTAAATTTAGAATTTAGGGAATCAAAATGGTGTGGGGTTTTGATGTATTATGGTCATAATATATATAGAATATATTATATTATTATAATATATAATATATATCCTCATAACGAGCATAAAAATATTACACACAATACTTTGTGGGGTTTTTTGGTAGACTGTGCTGCCATCTTGCTGGTTTTTCTGTTTTTTCTCATAACACTACCATTTGGAGAGTGTCTCTGAAAAAAACTCAGTTTGGAGAGATATATAGCCACAACACTTTGCCCTCCCCCTTGATCTCAACAGAAATTGGGACACCTTACCTCTGGAAACGAACGTGCAAAACAGAGGCTTTAGGTCTAAGTGGTAGGGGCGAGGGGTGAAATGCGATTGGGTCAAGTCTCTGAATGTGTCTCCAGCAAGACGTTAGGTTTGGTAGGGTTACTGTCATCTTTGACTGTGCACCAACACAGTTCTTGAGATGATTAAACCTCTTTTCTTTTTCTCTCTCAATCTCTCTGTCTGGTCTCAGGCAGTGTCTCTGTCCTGCCGCAGTCTCCCCTAGTGATGAAGGAGCGGTCAGGAGGAGGTGCTCGCTCCAGGTTGCCACGGCACCGCCCTCTGAACCGGACACAGTCGGCGCCGCTGCCCCAGAGCATGCTGGCCCAGCTGGTCCTTCAGCAGCAGCACCACAACTTTGTGGAGAAGCAGAAGCAGTATCACCAGCAGGTCCACATCAACCAGGTACATTAGACACAGCAAGCCTCGCTGTACTACTGAAACGCGGGTGTCAAACTCAAGGCTTGAAAGGCAACAGCTGTAATTAAAATGATCCTTCAGCAACAAAGAGTTTTCCCCGCTTACACCAAATGTAGCTGATCAACCAGGGTTTTTTTGTTAGCTACTAGCTGGATGAGATTGTTATCTGCATTGCTAGCTGTGTGACCAGAAGTCTCCATGATCTTTAGGGTTAAAGGGTGAATTAGCAGTGATACATTAACTCCAGTGTTTAAGACTGTTGTTAAGAATGTACAACCCCAATTCCAATGAAGTTGGGACATTGTGTAAAACATAAATAAAAACAGAATTCGACGATTTGCAAATCCTTTTCAACCTATATTCAATTGAATACATTACAAAGACAAGATATTTAATGTTCAAACAGATAAACTTTATTGTTTTTTGCAAATATTCACTCATTTTGAATTTGATGCCTGCAACACATTCCAAAAAAGTTGGGACAGGGGCAACAAAAGACTGGGAAAGTTGAGGAATGCTCAAAAAACACCTGTTTGGAACATTCCACAGGTGAACAGGTTAATTGGAAACAGGTGAGCGTCATGATTGGGTATAAAGGGAGCATCCCTGAAAGGCTTAGTCGTTCACAAGCAAGGATGGGGTGAGGTTCACCACTTTGTGAACAAAGTGAGCGTGAGCAAATAGTCCAACAGTTTAAGAACAACGTTTCTCAACATGCAATTGCAAGGAATTTAGGGATTTCATCATCTACAGTCCATAATATCATCAAAAGAATCTGGAGAAATCTCTGCAAGTAAGCAGCAAGGCAGAAAACCAACATTGAATGCCTGTGACCTTCGATCCCTCAGCGGCACTGCATTAAAAACCGACATCATTCTGTAACGGATATTACCACATGGGCTCAGGAACACTTCAGAAAACCACTGTCAGTGAACACAGTTCGTCGCTCCATCTACAAGTGCAAGTTAAAACTCTGCCATGCAAAGTGAAAGCCACATATCAACAACACCCAGAAACACCGCCGGGTTCTCTGGGCCCGAGCTCATCTGAGATGGACTGATGCAAAGTGGAAAAGTGTCCTGTGGTCTGACGAGTCCACATTTCAAATTGTTTTTGGAAATCATGGATGTCATGTCCTCCGGGCCAAAGAGGAAAAGGACTGTCCAGATTGTTATCAGCACAAAGTTCAAAAGCCAGCATCTCTGATGGTGTGGGGGTGTGTTAGTGCCCATGGCATGGGTAATTTGCACATCTGTGAAGGCACCATTAATGCCGAAAGGTCCATACAGGGTTTGGAGCAACATATGCTGCCATCCAAGCAACGTCTTTTTCAGGGACGTTCAGGAAGACAATGTCAAGCCACATTCTGCACGTGTTACAACAGCGTGGCTTCATAGTAAAAGAGTGAGTGTACTAGACTGGCCTGCCTGCAGTCCAGACCTGTCTCCCATTGAAAATGTGTGGCGCATTATGAAGCGCAAAATACGACAGCGGAGATCCCGGACTGTTGAGCAACTGAAGCTGTACATCAAGAAAGAATGGGAAAGAATTCCACCTACAAAGCTTCGACAATTACGGTCTTCAGTTCCCAAACACTTATTGAGTGTTGTTAAAAGGAAAGGTGATATAACACAGTGGTAAACATGCCCCTGTCCCAACTTCGTGTTGCAGGCATCAAATTCAAAATGAGTGAATATTTGCAAAAAACAATAAAGTTTATCCGTTTGAACATTAAATATCTTGTCTTTGTAGTGTATTCAATTGAATATAGGTTGAAAAGGATTTGCAAATCATCGAATTCTGTTTTTATTTATGTTTTACACAACGTCCCAACTTCATTGGAATTGGGGTTGTATTAGAACGATCAGCAGAGCTTTATTTTACTGCAAAGGAGAATTATTTTAATTTATCTAAAAATCTAATTCTGCTGTGGAGACACAACAGGACAGTAAAAGTGCTGTATGTTGCTGACCACTGTTCTAAACACTACTGTGGCACCACTGCAGGATGTGAGTAGATAGACAGACAGACAGATAAACAGACAGACAGACACAGAGCGAGAGCAAGAGAGAGAGACAGACAATAAGATCAGACAGACAGGCAGATAGACAGGTAGACAGATAGACAGACAGACAGACAGACAGATAGAGACAGACAGACAGACAGATAGAGAGAGAGCGAGAGAGAGAGACAGACAATAAGATCAGACAGAGAGGCAGACAGACAGACAGACAGGCAGATAGACAGGTAGACAGACAGATAGACAGATAGATGCATTGACAGACAGACAGAGACAGACAGACAGACAGACAGATAGATAGATCAGATGTCTGACCAGTGGATCCTGGAGGGGGTATGATGTATTGTTGTGGATAGTAGTGAGTTTATTGAGTGACCTCCTTTCAACCACCACTTCAAAACCATCCAGTGAGCATCCCAAGACAGAGACAGCCTTCTTGATCAGTAGGCGTAATGTAGCAAGTTTACATTTTTATTTGGGCCGGAGCTCCACTTTAACTTTCTCTAATGCATTTCATGAATAGCATCAGAGTGAGATGATGAGTTAAATCATGTTAATGGGGTATAATGCTAAACTCTCCCGGCTGACACCTCAGCTCTACACCACGAGTCAAGTTTCGACAGTTTTATAGAAGTGTTAATAAGGCAGGCCCCATGCCTGTAGGTTGATCTCTTCAGTGAAAGAGAGCATTAGGTCCCTGATAGACATCATGTGTGATGTGAATGTAGAATGCAGGATTATACATAATCCAGATTGCCGAGTTTAAGCGGTCTCTGAGCTGCTGACCAGGTCTGATCCTGCGCTGGTCTGGGGGGGGGGTTGCTGAGTGGGAGTTAACGAGGGCTGTGGTTGGTGGTGTGGAGCTGCAGCTCCTGATGGCCTTTTATAAGAGCTCAGGGCTCTTAAAGGGACGGCATATTAAAAGCCCCTTGCTGCTGCCTGGACGGAACAGGAAGTGGGCAAATCCCAGCAGGATGTTTACACTGGGGCCGCACTGCCAGGGCCTCAACTCTTTCTTTTTACCCCCACCCCTCTCTCTTTCTTTCTCTCTCTCTCTCTCTCTCTCTCTCATACACACACACACACACACACACACACACACACACACACACACACACACACACACACACACACACACACACACACAAACACAGACACACTGTTTCTGTTTTCTCTTGATTTTCTGCCCTTGTTTTATTTCTTTCTTGTTCTTTTTTCTTTTTCAGTGTTTCTCTTTCTCACATTTTCCTTCTTTCATGTTGTTTCTCTCTTTTCTATTTTGCTTTCTCACTTTTCACTTTCTCCCTCTATCTATCTATCTATCTATCTATCTATCTATCTATCTATCTATCTATCTATCTATTGGTCTGTCTGTCTATCTCACCTTCATTTTCTGTCTCTTCTTTCTTTCTCTGGCTTTCTTTGATAGGCCTGCTCTTTGATCACATTCTCCTGAAGTTCTGAGCTCTTTCACTGTATCGTGTCAGTGCCTCTGTTCTTTCTTCTCTTTCTCTTTTCTTCTTGCACTTTTCTTCCTTCACTTTGTCTTTGTCTAAGTTGGCTCTTTTACTCATGTATATCTCCACCCATCAGGTTTAACCCTCATCCCCTCCCCTCTAATCCCTGGATTGTGAGACGTTTACCTCAGTTTCATTTCCTGAAGGCCTGAGAGAGGAGCTGGCTGGCACCAGCGTGTGCAGCTAAACTCTACATGTGAAATGTATCCACTTTATATCATTCTGCACAGACCTTTTCAACATCTCTTGGCTGTATAATTTTACCAGTTATTGCTGGCTGACTGCAGCCTGATTGGGTGGCATGAAAGCTGAAGACATCCATTATGGTTCTGGGTCAAATGTAACAGGAGAATTTAGAAAAAGATCATTTACTTAATATGTCAGAGTCATTCACAGAGGCAGCCACATCATCAACCAAATCGGCTGCACTCCAGTTTATTCATATAACAGAAAGATTCTCTGAGACATCATGGACAGGCAGATGCGCATTTCACCTTCAAATGCTGTTTATAAGTGCTGAAGTAGTCATGTGTTTGCAACTGCATATCCAAGAGTTTGCTTGTATTTTGAGACATGGATCAACTTCAACTGTGAAATGTGTGAAATAACTATATAAAACAGCTGCCAAATAATGCCTGTATTGTGCTACAGCCTGACTGATAGGAAAGTTCCAATATCATGGGACAGAAAAATTCTGATGATCAGCGATGTTGCACAGAATATTTTAATATTACTTTTGTAGATTTAAATTTTATACTCCAAGAGTTTTAGTTTAGTAGTAATAGTAAAATACGAGTTTCTTCTCAACAGTTGTTTTTTTCAAATAAAACGCATAAACGTACAGTCATAAATAATTTAGATCAACTCAAATCACGTTTATTGTCAATATGTGCAAGATGTGAATATATACGTGCAGGTATAGATTTGGATTGTCCATGGAGATCAAGATAGTGTAGATATTGTAGAGCTGGGGGGCAAAGCTATCCAGCATTCTTTGTAATCTTTTTTTTTTTTTTTTTCATAAGTTCTTGTCATAAAAAAGTGTTTTATGTGAGCATGTTTGTTACATCATGTTATTTCATAATATCAGTATCTATCTATCTATCTATCTATCTATCTATCTATCTATCTATCTATCTATCTATCTATCTATCTATCTATCTATCTATATGTGTGTGTGTGCGTGTGTGTGTGCATGTGTATGTGTGTGTGTGTGTGTGTGTATGTGTGTTATTGAATGTTCCAGTACTGTAAAAAAGTACTGTAACACCCTTAATTCATTTGATTTCCAGTCAAAATGACCATTATGCACAAGGTATTTTTACACACTTCTGAAGTGCAGTCTTAGAATTTTGTTACATGTTTTCTGCTTCTCATAATCCAAGTAATCACATTCAGATTCTAAACTTCAGTTCTGCTTAAACTGAAAAGCCTCTGCTGTCCGGTTTACAGTAACATGTCCATTCCCGCTGAGCATGCCTGTCAGTGGTGCTAATTCAGTTGGCAGATTTAAACAGTAAAAAAGGAGGAGAGGCAGAAAGAAGATGTTCTCTATTTGTCTCCTGTACTGGCTCACCTGGTTCGCCTTCTTTTCTCAGATGCTGTCTCAGTCCATCGAGCAGCTGCGGAACCCCACTGCCCACCTAGAGGAGGACGAGGAAGGAGTGTCGGGGGCGGAGGCCAAAGGCCAGGAGCTCACACTGCCCCCTGCTGGAGTCATCCGCACTCACAGCAGCAGCAGCAGCCGATTAGAGAATGGCACGCAGACGGAGGCACCTCCTGCTCAGGTGGGGGTGATCAGAGTGAAGGAAGAGCCGCTGGAGTCGGAGAGCAGGATGGAAGAAGAAAGAAGAGGAGACGGAGGAGCAGTGAGAAGGAGGAATGAGGGGATGAAAGCAAGTGAAGAGCAGCTGAAGGATGCTGCACTGCTGCAGGTCAAGACTGAACAATGTGCAGAGAGCATGACAGAGACTGATGTGTGAGGTAGAGAGAGAGTAACAGAGTGAGAAAAAAAGAGAGAGAGAGAGAGTAATAAAAGAAGAGAAAGGAAAAGAGAGGGATAAATGGTAAAGAGAGAAAGAGAGAGCTACAACATTCTAAGAATATGAGAATGAACTGGACATTACTGGACATAACTGTAAACAAGGTTACCTGAAAGAAGAACACCTTTTTGGCCCAGTGTTGTCTCAATGTCTTTGCTTTCTTGTCTTTTTAACTCCTTCCTTTTCTTTATCCAGAGATGACGAGGGCATGGGTCCTAAAGCTATAGTAATTTGAAGGGGTAGTTCAGTGAAAAAAACAAATGTACACAATTTAAATAGTCAATCTGCCAAGAGATTTTTGGTGTCTGATGTTTGCTTCTTTAGTTTTGTACTGGATCTATGAGGCTAATGTGGCTGTGATGTAATGACGGTCAGTTTTGATTTTTTATTTAGAAGATGTTTCAGAAGCTTTTTAATGGTCTTTTATATGATATAATTCATGCTTAACACGATGTAAGCTAAAAGGGCCAATTTTGACTTTTAAAACATACTTTTAGTTTGAAAATGTTTTTCTATTCCGATTGAGGTTTATACATGGACATATTCTATTCTGATTGTGCTAGTAATCGGATTATCAATGGATGGATCAGGCTATATGTAAACATGGCTAGTGTTATTGATTATATTGATTAGTTGAAGGCCTATCATGAGCTGCATGTTGCTCGAGTCTAAAACTACAAAATTGCATTCATTTGATTTTTGACCAAACTCTCACTTTGACTGTAATTGTCAGTGCTGTGCTGATAATCCCCTGTGACCTTTGTTTCACCCCGTACTCTTCTCTCTCTGTCAGACAGGGAGCAGTGACACTGACACATGCATCGCTATCATCCACAGATTAATGCAATTGTGCTCTCTCTCTCTCTCTCTCTCTCTCCTTTGCCTACTTTTCTGTGTATATTGTTGCGTGTAATATAGAAAAGCTATGACCACCAAGATATTACTTTCACTAGGACTACCACAGAGACAAAACCAGCCATAGTCCAGATGCAGATGGACACTCACTGAAAACTTTCCACCTCGTCTCCTTGTGTGATCACTCTTGATAGCGAGCTTTTCAGGTGTTTGTTTAAATGTACATATGCCGTATGAACAGGGCTGAGAAGGCTGTTCGGTTGTTTTCTTTTCTTCCCATTTTATGGATCTTAACGTAGTCCATCTGTGATGTCATGTGCATTCTGCCAAGCACATTTGCCTTCGCGTAAAATGCCGTGAAAAAGTATTTGCCTCCTCCTGACTTACTCTGTTTTTGCACGTATGTTGTACCCTTTTGGGGAGTGTGAAAAAGGGTACAAAGTACCCCGGTAACTGATTGTGCCTTCTTGATCAGCAGCGGACACTTTGCTACGAAGGAATATTGCTTCTGTTCAGCCACATTAGAGGGTTTATTTAAATTACGCTTACATTCAAACTGAGCTTGCAATAATCAACCCTGGGTGTGTCTAGTTTATTTGTTCCCAGTCATCATTACTTTTTCACACCGAGCCATAAATGATCATTTAATAACTGTGTTTTGTGTTTACTCAGTTTATCTTTCTCATAACCCTTTAAATATTTAAATCAGGCTAATTACCTACTAAGGCTTACTATTGAGTAATTACAGGAACGTCAGTGAAAACTTGTTGAGCTATTCTTATAGTAGTGTGTAATAAACTTTGGGCCTGCTGGCGGGCCCTGGCCATTTAAGGGGTTAATATTAAATTTAGTCTCGTGATCTGAAACACTGAAGCATATGCAAAAGCAAGCAATCAGGAGGGGGCAGGTACTTTATGCTGTCAAACCTACTAGTTCACCTGACAATAAAGGAATCCAAGCTGTTTTTTCCTGTTTCTCACATTTCCTAATCACTAGTGATAGGATATAAGTACAGAGTGCCATGTGCGTTCTGGGTGCAGGTGTGCAGTTGCTGCGTTTGATTAATCTAGACACTGGGACTGTTGTTGAAAACGAAACTTTGCTGTTTATTTTAAAATATAATTAAACTGATCTCATCCATCAAATGATTGGTGTGAGCAGCATGTGTGAAACAGTATGAGGGATTGATGTATAGCTCAAGTCACTGGATTAAAAGGATGGTTTGGCTTCGTTTTTCCAACTAAACACTGATTTCCCAGTCTGTATTGAGCAAAATGTTACAACTGCAAGTCCCAGCCTAAAATTGTCTGACTTCTTACATATGTTCTCATCAGTTGGGCAGTTTTCCAAGAGGTCCATTCAACACCTATTATTAATATAAAGCCAGTTTTGTTGCAGATATGTATACAATGATTTGAATGGAGTTCTAACATTGCAAATGTACAGAGCTGTGGCTGATTTCCTAAAAATTGACAAAGTCATAGCCCATTGAGAAAGTGTTTTTAATTAAATGAATGCCCAGGATGCCGCCCATCCCCCTGTCCTGCACTGTGACATAATCAAAGATCAGATAGTGCTTTACAAGCATTTTGATGGAAGATTTCAGGAAAACAAGTGTGTCTTTTAAATGATATAATCCTTGCGTAGGATCAACTTTGTCTTTTAAAACATATACCAGGGACTTTGAACTTGAAATTAGCATATTAGCTGAGCCTTCTATTGCAGTCTGTGACAAGTTACATTGTTTCATAGCTGAATACTGTTCAGGTCACTAAATTAAGGGACTATGATTTGCAACACTGACCCACCAATATGAACAGTTGACATTTAGCATGAAAATTCTTGACCATTCTTTTAATCTCTTAGTGGACTTGGGTTCTGGACACAGAGAAAAGATGCTGTTACCTTGTGCTGTTTGTTTAGCCTTGTGTTGTATGTTTGTTCACTTATCTTTTCTAACAAAATAAAGTTCCCTTCTGTGCATTGATATACAGCTCAACTCTTCATTGTGTTAAAGTGTCTGCTGATTACATTTATATAAAAAATCATTTATGTGATTGAATACTGGACGTAGAGGCAGATGTTTAGCCTGTGTGTGTTCTTTGTTATTTCACGTAAGTTTGTAGAGTGGTCTTCTCTTTGTGTGCGCAGTTGACCGGAGCGTTTCCACTGGGATGCATAAACTAGTGTAAATCTGGGATATCACTTACTGATCTTGCTTACAATACAGTAGTGCATTATTGACCTGTCAGACATGGACATAACATTTGATAGCCAATGGAACAGTACATTACAGGACTTCATGATAGATCTCTGCTTGGACAATAACTGCTCGAGTGTCACTCTTACTGTAAAGGCAAAGACTATAGGTGGAAATGAGGTCAGAATTGGCTGCCTACAGTTATTAAAGTTACACTATGTACATTTTGGGGATTTGGAGACCTCTCTGGTGGAAATGTGTAATTGCACACGACATGTGGAAGAACATTTTATAACATCGGTTGTGCTTCGGACCCACACCATAGGATGAATATGTTGAAAGAATATTTGAAGAGAAGCATGTCTTCCACGGATGTAAGTAAAATATCTACTGTTGTCATTAGATCTTCATCACTGTAATGTTAAGTTTACAAATAAGACCTAAACATCAAGACGGAGCTACTTTTTGAGCTTGCATCTGATATTAATCTTTTGAAAAGTATTATGTGGTCTGAAAAACCACCTAATCCAAGCAAACGCCTCTGACTTTTAAACCATAATTTCAGGCTTTACATGCCAACGCACAGCAGCACATGCACACCATATTTTAGCCTATTTTGTTTTCTGTAGTTGTAATAATGCTGCATCTTTCAATTTTAACATTTTCTTTTACAAAACTTTACATAGTAAAACTAATTTTTGATTCAAACAAGCTTGTGTTATGTTCAACAAAATAAATAACATGCAAAAATACATTTCTATAGGCACATCAGTTCAATAAGATAATAAATACATCCGTGCACTCAAAGGCATAAAAATGTATAGAAAAATCAAGTACAAAAAGCATTTAGTACAAAAAATTATTTCTTACGTTAGTAATTTTTCAGGAGGTATTTTTGTGGTGATACGCATAGCAGATTTTGCATAATGAAAAAAATAAGGAAGCCAAATGAAAACATTTGGAGTTTCCAAGACTGGGGTTCAAAAATTAATAAAGCCTATGGAGAAAGTGGGACACCTAACAACCACCTGGAAGACCTGGTAAAGCACCTGGTAACACCAAAGCAAATATCCCTGCAAAACTCTTTGGAAAACTGAAAGTGAGTTTCCTGAAAAGAATGGATAATAAAGGTAATGAGTGGACACAGTAAGTACTGAAAATATGATAGTGTAAGTAAATGTTGAGTAATTATCTGTTAAATGTATAAATAAATGTAATACTTTTAAACTGAATATGTATAGTATATTATATATAATACATAGAAAAAAATAAACGTAGATTTCAAATCAAAAGTTTGGAAATGTTAATCATTTCTGTTATTTTATTCATTTAAAACCTATACAATGTATGTTGAAGTACTCTAATCTGGATACCAGTAGATTATTCAATGATAAATCATAAACTGTATTCCTTGATAAGTGATATTACTGAAAATAGTAATCCCAAACTTTAGCAAAGTAGCATGTATTTTTGCAGCTCACATAAGAGCTATGTCCTGCCTGCTTTGGCTGCATTCTTATAACATAGGTTTGAACAATATCAAGAAGAAAAGCTTTAGGTTTTAAGCAGTGTTTACACTGATATTAAAGTTTATAAATAAAAGTTGTTTCTACAGCTTAGCTCTTAAACCACTCAAACTCAGCTTATTACACATTGATGGGTGGGGGCCGGGGGCTTTATCCATGTAAACACAAGGCCCCATGGCCACCAAGCGTCCTGATGTAGAAATGTTGACCCTGGATCAGCTGCCTTTGCCCCTAAAGTGGTGGTGAAGGTATGGTGGAGAGTGTGGGAACCCTGATCCTGGACCAGTTCTGTGTATTGTTCGTGATTATGTGCCAGGGAGCCAGCATGTAAGGTCCAGCCCAGAGCCCGGCTTTAGTTTTGACCTTTTTCCCTCGCCCTACGCCGCTGTCGGCACTTTTTCCCACAACCCCTCGCGTCTCAGAGTTTCACCGGTGAACATTAAGTTAACCCCCTGTGCTTTGCCAGGGCTCAGGGATCAGGTTAACCCTTTGAAGTATGGCTTAGCACGCTCCGGCATCTCCCCGGCTGTTAGCAGGGGAATGTCCCCAGCGCAGATATACGATTGCCAGATCACAGACTACAGAGGCCATCTGATATGTGATTGTGAGTGGAAGCCAGGGAGCCCTTCGCAAAGTGCTGTTCTGAGTAAAACCATTACTCCATCCTGTACCTGAAATGGGATATTGCTATGGTTTGTTCAGGGCTGGTTGTACCATATCACCGCTAACATTTCCTACCCACTGATCAATGTACTAGTCTGATCAAATACTAGTACAGTCTAGTATTTTGTTCAGAGATATAAAGATGTCATATATTTTTCTCAAAAAGGTGTTTTTGTTCCTTTAAAGTAATAGTTTGGTCAAAAATGAAATTTATGAGCATCTTACCTCAAATACAAATAATTTTTTGTACTGGAGCTATCAAGCTAGTTTAACAAACAAGTAATGGCGTTGTTTGGTAGCTTTATCACAAAATACTTGCTAATAGAATAGAAACTTACCTCACCTAGCTAAAAATAATGTATTAATGGAAATCTTGATTGAGCTTGTTTATAGATAACAGAATGTGACACAACACCAGAAACCATATAAGCAAGTCTATTTGTGATTACTACAACAGTACCCAAAAGTTTGGCCTGGCCAAATTACATATTTTGCTTTGTTTGAAGTGAAGTAAACACAACATCTGCAGGAAACAATTTTAAAAAGTAAATTTCTGCAAATGTCCTTTTTAATTTGATTAGTTTAAAAATGCAAAAAAAATATATATACATAGTAATTGTAGCAAATGCAAAAGTTTGGACACCCTTCCAGTTGTAAGGTCTCAGAACTTAAGCTGTTAGGCCTTAATTGACTCGTTCAAACTAGTTAGGTCAAGAAGTGTCATTAGGAATTATCAGCTAAAGACAGTTTCAAAGCATAATAAATTCTCTCACACTTCAAACTTTGTGCTAACATTCAACAACCATTGCCTACTCTAAGCAGGTAGCTGAGAGTCTGAAACTCTAGCTACGCGATCTGAAAGACCAAGAAAAGACAGAACTGCTCATGTGCTGCCCACAAAAGCAAAGCAAAACCCCCCTTTTACAGCAAAGGACCTGCAGTTACAGGAAAGTTAAGCTTACACAGGAGTGGAGGTATACTGTTCTGCTATGCAGCATTGATTGCACCAACATGAGCAGCATGGACCATCCATCCATCCATCCATTTTCTAAGCCGCTTCTCCGTCAGGGTCGCGGGGGGGAGCTGGAGCCTATCCCAGCAGTCTTCGGGCGGAAGGCAGGATACACCCTGGACAGGTCGCCAGGCCATCGCAGGGCAGACAGACAGACACAGACAGTCACTCACTCACTCACACCTAGGGGCAATTTAGCATGTCCAATTGGCCTGACTGCATGTCTTTGGACTGTGGGAGGAAACCGGAGGAAACCCACGCAGACACGGGGAGAACATGCAAACTCCACACAGAGAGGACCCTGGCCGGGGAATCGAACCCTGGCCCTCCTTGCTGTGAGGCGACAGCGCTACCCACCACACCACCGTGCCGCCCCAGCATGGACCAGTCATCATGAAAATATGAGCAGCATTTGATGAAAAGAACACCTTGCCAAGTGTAAAGTTTGGGTGTGGTACAGGGCACATTACACAGGTGGATGGAACAATGGATTCTTCTAAATGTCAACAAATTTTAAAGCAAATGTGACACAGTCTATCAAGAAACTGATGTTGAAATAAGGCTGATTTTTAGAACAGACTGAACATCATCAGAAATCTGTGGTTAGATCTTAAGTGTGCTGTGCATGCAGACAGCCCAAGAACATGGCAGAACTAGAAGCACTAGCAAGAATGAGTAGGTGAAAATTCCAATGATATCTGCCGAAGGGGGTGTTATGTACTGACTCAGGTTATACAAACTTTTGCACATGCCACCACTACTATTTCATTTTTTGTGGAATCAAATATAAAGTAATGGTACATAAACATCTGCAACAAAATATGTAACCTGTCCTCCATCCGATGACCGCTGGGATTGGCTCCAGCACCCCCTGCGACCCTGAGGGAGAAGCTGCTTAGAAAACTTTTAGAATCACTTTTAAGACACAATGGAAAAGCCCATGATTTAGACTGGGGAGCTTCTCTCTGTGGTTATGAGTCTCTCCTCCTGTTCTCCTGCTTTGCTCTGCAGCTGGTGGTCTGATATGATCCATTAGCTTCCATTTTGCTCCTCTACTCCCTGGAAAGTAATGTGGTCAGTCCTCCGCCTAACAGCACGCTTCCACATTTAGTTGGGAGGCTGGTGGGCTTTCGCAAATGAAGGCGAACGTCTGCTGTAAAGAGCTTAGGAAGCACTTTGGAGTGGTGGAATTACCTCACCTTAATTACAGAGTGTTTCCCTTCTCTCTTCAGATTATGTCATTCATCTTCGGCCTCTGAGGGGCTTCTCACTTGCTTAGAAGATTGTGGTGCTGGGCCACCTGCATCCAGCTGCAAAAGCAAATCCTGTTAGATCATTCTTTAGCTCAAATATGTATTCACTGCATGCATGAAGAACTTTCTGTTTAGAACTGTGTAGCTATACTATCATTTTGTAGCTCTATTAATGACTACTGACTGGAGCTTATGAGGGAATTTCTCAGATTTTTCAAAATTTCTGCAGAATTAAATCAAACAAAATCATTTAGAGTGGTTTGGTGTGTAATGCTCCTTTCTAAAAACCTTACAAAGATGTAAATGTTTACAGTGGAAGTGTGTGGAACCAGACGTCTGAAGAGTTTAATGAATCTTGAAGTCCCCACACAGAATGTTATTACATGAAATAGTTATGAATATGCTGCATGATGCCTGAGACATTGTTTTATGATCATTTTGAAATAAAGATTTGTACAAAAACGTATTTTTGAAAGCTATATGTGGCAGAAAGGTATATGCATGGGGCATAAGGTAAAATAGGCCCCAAATAAAGCTTATTTTTCGCAGTTCTCACTGTTTTGTCATCATCAACATTCCATATAAAAACTTAGGAGACACATGTAGATTCATTGGCCATTTTGGATAATAAATAAAATGTCTAGATTTGTGTTGTAGACATTATGACCCCTGGTTCCTATCACCACCACTATAAAGAAATTTGAGTTTATCAGTTTCTCTACAATGAATCATCTCACATCAAAACACTTGGAATGATTATATATTAATGAAAAGCAGAATGAAAAAGAAAAATGAAATGAATGAAAAGCAGAAATTTAAAAAAATCCTTTGAAAGTTGACTAATTATGCTTGTTTTGTTTCTCTATTGGTTTGACGGTGTAAATTAATGTGAATGAACACTGTACTATTGTTTTTTTTTCTTATGCAATGTGATAATTTCATTTTGTTGTGTTGTAAATGAAGCCATGTAGATACATAATCATCTTTGAATGTGAAAATACACATATGCTGCCTTCGTATTTGTGCCTGGCCAGGAGAAATCCCCTGCTATTGTGTTTCACTGAGCAACACAGTCAGATGGGAAAACTCAGAAAGGTGACCACTACTATGAGGTCCAAAAGGGCACCGAGTTACTTTAGCTATAGATGTGAAGATATTTTGAAGCAGAGAGCAAACACTCCAGTCAGTGTTACAGTATTAAAACATGTAGAGAAAATTCTAACAACCACCTGGAAGACCTGGACACAAAAACTGCCCCCATCAGATAAACAGCACTTAAGGCTTTCAGCTTCAGATCTGAAACAATCCACATCCATCCTTCTACTGAGAGAAGACGACTCTAACTGCTAAGATGACTCTAAGCTCTAACTGAGAAAAGGAGATGAACACATCAAACAAAGAAGCTGAACAATGGACTGACCACCCCAGAGTCCAGACCTCAATATCACTCAATGTGTTTGGGATTACTTGGACCATGAAAACTACAAAATACAACCAACTTCTAAGACTGAACTTTGGAGGCTTCCTGAAAAGAATGAAAGTCATGACAGAAGCAAATGGTGGACAAAGTGAATACTGATAAATTAACATTACGTTTAGTTGATGAAGCATTTGTGTGATTTTTTTTCTATGACGAATTGACAAACAGAAATTGTTTAACATAACTTAGAATAAAATCTTGTTCCATTAACATTCATCATAAGTTAAGGATGTTTTTTCCTTCTCTTGTAAAGTTACTCATTCTGAGGTAAAAGTTTCAGTTCTGACAGTGGCAATATGTTTCTTGCTTTTAAAGCAACACCATGTAGGATTTGGGGATTTGGAGACCTCTCTGGTAGAAATATATAATTGCATACAGAAGAACATTTTGTAACGTGGGTTGTGCTTCGGACCCCCACAAGTGGATGACTCTGACTTTTGCGAGTGTGTTGAAAGAGTATTCAAAGGGAACTCAATCCAAACTTGGTGAAGGACGAGTTTTCTGAAGATAAGAGTGAAATAGCTACTGTTGTTATCATATCTTCATCAGAATAATATTGGTTTTGCATTTGAGACTTAACCACTGAGTTTGACCTTCTTTCTGAGCATGTTTATGTGATGCTGATACGTGAAGATCTATGCTGAGGTAAGAAAAACTCCAAAGCTGTCCCGGTACGTTATGACTTTAGAATGATTATTTCCCGCTTTACAGGGTGACTCTCAGCGGCACATGCATTCCATGTTTTAGTTCAGGGGTTGGCAACCCAGAAGAGCCGGTTTCTTCAGCAAAAAATCAACAAAAATCAAACCATCTTGGGAGCAACAACATTTTATGTTCATTTTACCATCTTGGCTGTATATTTGTCTCAGTATGTGCTGATGTCCTAATGCAGGCTAACAAATTTAGTATAAATAAAAACGTTGATTTACTTTGCTCTGCTTTAGCCTTTAGCTCAGCTGTAGTTGCTTTTCTTGAATTTCCGGCAGGAAACTTTTTCCACAAAAGTAGAATAACTTCTTGTAAAATGTCTCTCAACATTTAAAGTTTTATGAGGCTGAAGATAGCTTCTCATTCGCCAGCTTCTTGTTCAAATTTTCCCACTCCGCCATAAATTGTGCCTGTGGTGGCAGAATGTGACGGTGGAACCATTTATGGTGGAACCAGAAAAGTAGGAAAAAATTTGACAGTTTCGCGTTGCAGATTAAACATATCAGGAAAGCAGCTAGAGGGATTATAATGACTAGCATCATGACTAGGAGCAGTTGTGGGCTGGAGGTTAGGGAACCAGCCTTGTGACAAGAAGGTTGCTGGTTCAAGCCCTTTAGCTGACAGTCCATGACTGAAGTGCCCTTGAGCAAGGCACCTAACCCCCAATTCCTCCCCAGGCACTGTGGATAGGGTTGCCCACTGCCTCCCTAGTGTGTGTGCTCACTAGTGTGCATGTATGTGGGTGTTTCACTGCATGGATGGGTTAAATGCAGAAGTTTGATTTCACAGTGACAAATGGTTCTAAATTCAATTCCAGCAGTCTGCATGCCAACCTTCAGGGTTTAAGGCTGGTGAATCTGCAGATATAGGCTACATTAACTCCAGAATTTAAGGCCATTTATTGTTAAAACTGTGTTAGAATGATCAGCAGAGCTTTATTTTACTGCAAAGGTACCAAGAATTTTAGGTAAAGAAACCTTTATCTAAAACGCTAATTCTGCTGCGGAGCCACAAATGTACAGCCGCATGTTGACGATCATTCATGCTCATTAAAGCTACTTTTTTCAGCTGTAATAAAACATATTACATAGTGATGCTTTAAACCCGAAAATCAATCTGACTCAGTCCTCTAATCAATCAGTCCTCTACGTGTCCAGAGTCACTATTAAATGACACATTTTGTTACATCACAGGTTACAGGTCACGTATTCAGTCACTTGCAAAGCACCTGTTAGAACACAGAGAACACAGCAGAACTCTCTGATAGTAAGATCTATACTAGTCCAGCATTAAAGCTGCCATTCAGGGCCTGTAGATGTGTAGTTATAGTGCGGTGAGATACGGTCTATAAACATTAGACCTTTGCAGGAAGAATGTTTTCCCTACCGGGCATATAATCATGACGGACTGACTGTGTCCAGTTTATGTGCACATAGCATTAACCTCTGGCCATTCTTAAAATTCTGTGATGCCAGGTTGTTAAACAAATAAAACATCCATCTCTATTATTGCTGTGATGCTGAGGTGACCCTGGACTCCGCTCTTATTAAGGCCAAGTTTATTATTCTCAGTTTTTCACTGACGAAAAGGAGGAAAAGGGGGAAAAAGCCAAATGGCAGACAGCAAATTCTTTCGCTGTGAGCTCAAAAGATGATATATTTGTGTTGAGGAACATGTGAAACATAGACGGAGCTGCTGAAAAGAGAGAAAAACAGGCTCATCGTGTGTTTTACGGCCACTTTCGGAATGCTTCGTTGCAAATGATGCGGTCATAAAAGAGCTAAAATGTGCAAAACTGTATTTCTCAGTCTGAAATGGGGTGCGCTGGAAGAAGCTGTTCGGGTGACATCATCCAGCACATAAAAGAATATGCATCCTCAGAGGGTCATATCGGGAGAGGAATATGAAAGATTAAGACTTTGTGGCGACCTGTGTTAATAACTGCTGTGGCCTCTTTGGAGAAGAAAGAGAAGCAAGGCAGGAATCGAGAGGATTTCAACCCAGACCTTAGGAATGTCCAACTACCAGACCTGGAAAGAGTTCTACAGCCTACCAGGTTATCTGGAGTCGACTCAGGCTCTCGACTGCGCCTGCTGACTCCTTGACTCTACTTAATTTTAACCCAGGCAGCATCGGAGACATGGATATAAGGATGCAGCAAAGATTAAAGCAACCTAAATGTAGTTTACCAACTTTTAAGAGCTGTAAAAAAAACAGTAAAAAGCCCAGCGACAGGGGTGCCAGACAAAACCTGTTAATTAACAGCAAAAATATGCTTTTTCAATGCTGGTAAAAATCAGTAAAATAGCAGTCATTTAAAAAGAATATGGCCTTTTACTGTAATTCAACAGTTTCGCTATTTTACGACATTTTGCATGTCAGACCTTTCAATAAACAAAAATGTTTATGAAATAACGCTGATCTTTTTTTTTGTAAATTTACATTTTATTTCTGTAAATTAACAGCGACAGTGTTAAAATACAGCAAATGTATGGTTATATTATTTCTGGGTAGTAAATTTTACGGCTCTGCGAATATTTTTTATATTGAAGATCATAGTGACGTGATCACTGAGTTCAAATGCACAGGAATGGTTTTGTACCATTATTGTGAAATAGCACAAGCTTATTCCACTTTCATTGGATTTGCCTTGAATGGAATCTGGCTTAAAACGTGTATGTAAATGTAATAAATGATTAAAAAAAGAAGCAGGCAACTTCATAATGAAGCTTGCAAAACAAGCATGCAGAATAAAGGCACATAGAGTGGGGGGCTGGACTTTGTATATAAGATGAAATTCCAGAGCAATGCACTGAGAAAATCATCAGCACAGATGTTATTTTATATCAGTAAATGCTATTTACCAGTTAACCGAGTTTAAAATGAATATGTTCGCTCTAGAACAGTTTTCTATGAAAAATATTGTTTTTGTTCCCTTTTTAATCTCTAACTCTCTTTAATCTCTTATATGAAGAATACTAATGAAGCACATATCTTGTAGCCTTAGCTGTGTTTGCAGACTTCTCAAACTGTCACGATTGGCCCCTCCCAGTCCTGTCCATGTGCTTTCTTTATTTTGATTCCCAGTCCAGCCACCTGTGTCCTGTTATCCCTAGTTAGCCCTCGTGTATTTAAGCCCTGTGTTTGCCCCTTGTTGTGGTTGGTCTTTGTTTGATTGTGTTTGACATGTTTGATGTATTGTTTGATGTGTATGTAGAGTTTGAAGTGTTGTCTGTCCCCCCTTCCATCCGTGTTGGCTCTCAACCTGGACTGTTTCGACCATGACCCTGGATTTGCCCAGAATAAATTTCGCTTTTCTCAGCATGTGCGTCTGCCTTATCGCTCCATGTCACACAAAAGCAGTTTGTGCCCTGGGGAGCAGTTTTAGTGAGGAATAGGTACAAGGGTATGATTAGGCTAGCGCTCTGACACTCTCACCAAACCTGAATATTAAACAACAATAAACAAGACTTCTAAGAACTATGCAAGGCCGGGTGGACACCAAAACTGACCTCCATCAGATAAACAGCACAAGCTTTCATCTCTGAGAGAGAGGAAAAAATCAAACTGCTTCAGATCTGAAAACATCCACGTCCATCCTTCCACTGTGAGAAGACAACTCAGCGCTATGGGTCTGAAAGGATGTGCAGCTGTTCAAGAAGAGCCTCACTGAGAAAAGGAGACAGACACATCAAACAAAGAAGCTGCTGGTGTTTTTCAGAACAATAGATTGACCACCTCAGAGTCCAGACCTCAGCATCGCTGAATGTGTTTGGGTTGCTTGGATTACGAGAAACAGAAAGTGCAACCAACTTCTGAGACTGAACTGTGGAGGTGTGGAAATGTTCCCTTCAGGTTTCCTGAAAAGAATGGAAGCAGGCAAAGAGTGGACAAAGAGAATACTGAAAAAAAGAATATTACACTGTTTTTCTCCTTCAGCCGACAATAATGTTATGTCTGAAATAATGTGGGCTTGGCCCTGATTCCCAAACACATTCCCAAAAACTCCAGCAGCGCTGCTGTGTCTGATTCACTCAGACCAGCACAACACACACTAACACACCACCACCACATCAGATGGACTACAGTCTGTAACTGTAGAACTACAAAGTGCAGCTATACAGTAAGTGGAGCTGATAAAATGGACAATGAGCAAAGAAACGAGAAGGTGGTCATAATGTTATGACTGATCAGTGTATATTATGCATATTCCTCCTTTGGTGTTGACCTTTTTACCTTGCAGGCATAAAATAGCAGTCAGAAATAGTGAGTTAATCAGTGGGAAAAAATATGTACAATAATTTAAACACAACTGACACAGATCTTCTTTCTGCTTTATGTATTGTTAATCAGGGATGCACCGTGATCTTACAAAGCCACTGGACACAGATGACTTTGGAGGTCACCATCCCCACATTCACATAACTTTAATACATGGCTAATTTTATTTACACTTTAATCAGTGCTAAAAATGATATACATACAGTTATTCATATTTTTTTCTGTGTAATATTCTGTTATTTTCTGCACACTCATATTTCTGCATATTTGTAGTGTTTGGGGGCATTTCATTATTTTTAATAAAGTAGGAGGCTATAGGCCGAGGGACTTTTACTTTTTAAATATATTCATTTTATAATCAAGTGATATTTGATCTTCTAATTTATCTTCAGTGGACTGTCCCCAGCTGCCTTGGTGTGGTAAATCTGATACATTGTTATATTTTCTTTGGGGTCTATTTTGCCTTCCAACACCCTACACATACCCCTCTGCCACAATGAATTTAAAAGTATACCTATTTTAAGCCAAAACCTTCTCAGAATTGCTGTAAAACAATGTCTAAGGCATTAAAACAGCATATTATTACAGCATATTATAAAGCCATTTCAATTTCATGTAATGGCTTTCTGTAAAGGGAGCTTCTAAAGGCTTTAAATGATTTGATGTCTGGTTCCTATCAGCATCACTGTGACCAATTCTGTCTCATTTTCTCTACAATGGAGCACTTCATATCAAACCACTCTGAACGTCTACCTGTTACCATCTGGCTCGTGCTTGTACATACTACAAGACTGGACGCTTGGCAGCCTTGACCCTAAGGACGGCTTTTCAGCAGTGGGTGAAGGAAATAGCAGCTACATCTCATGAGGCCCATGTCAAAAGTTCCTGCACTTTTACGCACAGCTGTCAACACGCACTGCTGCAATAGCAGCCATTAGACCTGAAGGCCTAGTCTACATGTGGGACGGTCTGAGGAATCCAGTTTATTATCCTTCTTTTCAACGTTCCCACTGTTTGAGCGAGAGAAAAAACAGCCCCAGTGTGAGCAGGCGTTGGAGTATGAAGCGGTAATGGATCGTGGCTGTTATTCTTTCCGTGCGTTGTTGCCGCAGGTTGGGCAGCGGCGGGACAGTGCTGGCAGGCTAGAGATGCAGTGGAGGGAGCCTAGGACCACCCCTGACTAGAGGAGAAGAAAAAGGCAGAAAAAAAAAAGCTGGCCCGCTGACGACTTCGACGGAGGTATTTATTTCTGAATGCCGGCTCTCTCGCCCAGTTCCCCAAGGCCGCCTGCTGATGTTATCCCAAAGCCCTGCCAAACGGCGCTCGCGCAATGGTGCCGTCCGATTGTTCATGCCAGGGCGACTGAGCGGCTATAAAACGTGGCTTTGTTCAGTTAGGCAGGCTGTGAGGATGGGATATTGCTTTCAAGGGTGATGGGGAAAATTGAGTTATACAGAGAATGACGTGAATGACGGCGGCTACTGTTACCGACTTCCAATCTCTCGTTCTTATTTTATGAAGTGATCAAAGTCAGACCACACGGACCACGTTTTACTGAGCACGGCATCAACGGCGTTGAACATATTTGACTTTTAAACGTTCCCATGATTTTTTATCACTCAATTGATCATAAACTTTCAAGGGCAAGTAATAACACACAATCACAACATTCCACACCTTCCTGGGTTTCAGTCAGTGAAAATGTGAATGGAGAAAACGTCTATGTGAATATCGGCTCGCTTTTCCAGCATAAGACGGATGATCCTGAACAAAGACATGCAAGCAGGCAGACCAAGACATCTTGTTTTGGACTTTGTCAGGATGTGGGGTCATGCCTAGGTCCCATATGCATGTATTATGCAGCATTACAATATTAACATCCCATAGGCATTATGTATGTAAATACCTAAGGGTAATGCATTGCACATGTGTAACATATACATATATGTATATGTGTGTGTGTGTGTGTGTGTGTGTGATAATAGGTCCCATGTGTATTATATACAAATTACTACCTATATGCAACAATAATATGTCTCATGGGCATATACAGATGGACATGGACATATATGGGGTCTTATATGTACGCTATATTGCCAAAAGTATTCACTCGTCTGCCTTCACTTGCATATTATCTTGCGTGAGATCCTATTCTTAATCCATAGGCGTTAATATGATGTTGCCCCACCCTTTGCAGCTATAACAGCTTCAACTCTTCTGGGAAGGCTTTCCACAATTCATCCCAAAGGTGATCTGTTGGGTTGAGGTCAGGACTCTGTGCAGGCCAATCAAATTCTTCCACACCAAACTGGCTCATCCATGTCTTTATGGACCTTGCTTTGTGTATTGGTGTGCAGTCATATTGGAACAGGAAGGGGCCGTCCCCAAACTGTTGCTACAAAGTTGGGAGCATGAAATTGTCCAAAATCTCTTGGTCTGCTGAAGCATTAAGAGTTCCTTTCACTGGGACTAAGGGGCCAAGCCCAACTCCTGAAAAACAACCCCACACCATAATCCCCCCTCCACCAAACTTTACACATGGCACAATGCAGTCAGACAAGTACCGTTCTCTTGACAAACCAAACCCAGACTCGTCTATCGGATTGCCAGACTGAGAAGCGTGATTCATCACTCAAGAGAACACGTCCCCACTGCTCTAGAGTCCAGTGGTAGCGCTTTACACCACTACATTCAATGCTTTGCATTGCACTTGGTGACATAATGCTTGGATGCAGCTGTTCAGCCATGGAAACCCATTCCATTAATCTCTCTATGCTGTTCTTGAGCCAATCTGAAGGCCACATGAAGTTTCGAGGTCTGTAGTGATTGACTCTGCAGAAGGTTGGCAACCTCTGAGCACTATACGCTTCAGCATCCGCTGACCCCGCTCTGTCATTTTTTACGTGACTGACCACTTTGTTGCTGAGTTGCTGTCATTCCCAATTGCTTCCACTTTGTTATAATACCACTGATGGTTGACTGTGGAATATTTAGTAGTGAGGAAATTTCACGACTGGACTTGTTGCACAGGTGGCATCCTGTCACAGTACCACGCTGGAATTCACTGAGCTCCTGAGAGCGACCCATTCTTTCACTAATGTTTGTAGAAGCAGTCTGTAGGCCTAGGTGCTTGGCTTTATACACCTGTGGCCATGAAAGTGATTGGAACGCCTGAATTCAATGATTTGGATGGGTGAGTGAAGACTTTTGGAAAAATAGTGTATAATATATGTGTGGCATATATGTAATTATCTATATACTGTGTTGAACATATGTTATATTTACATATTTATATGTAATAATAATGTATCTCATATGTGTTACATATAAGTAACAATGTAATAATGTGTCACATATGCAATATGTATGTAATGTATGTATGTTCCATTTTTATTATATACACAAAAGTACCTGCATGTAATAATGGTATATAAAATGTATATGTAAGTACATATATTAAATAACAACCTGTCATATATGTATTATATACATATAAGTACCTATATGTCTCATGGACCTATATAGAATGTTCCATACATGTTTTAAACAGATAATATATGGATAATTAAATGCCTATTACACATACATAATAAATGTTATTATGCATACATGCATATATGGCACATAATAATATACACATCTATATAAATACCTATATGCAAGAATAATATGTCTAATGGACACATATAACATGTCCTATATGTATAACACATGTGTACTATACATATAATTATCTGTATACTGTGTTGGACATGTGTTAAATTTATGTATTTACATATGTAAGTGGGTAAATGTAATAATATATCTCATATGTATCATATACACATAAGTGTTTATATGCAAGAAAAATAGGTCTCATATGCATTATGTCTGTGTCATTATATAATAATTAATGATGATGACAGTAATAATAATAATGATGATAATAATAATAAATAATATGTCCCATTAGTATTTTACAGATGTAAGATGTTGGATCACAGATCTCATATGTATTATGTATACATAAATAACTATATGTAAGATGAAGGTATAGGATTTTATTCAGATAATGATGACATGTAAGTACTTATAGGTACTTTTATGTCCCACATGTATTATATATAGCTGCTGTCGGAAGAAAAGCTTGTATCTCCAAAATAGTAACTTTACAGGAGAAGGAAAAAACATACTTCACTTTCAATGTAACTCAATGGAACCAGAATTATTCCTTTTAGGCCACTCATCACAAAATTTACAAACAATGTAAAGAGTAACAGATACTTTCAAATTATGTCAAAAACTGAAAAATGCCAAAAATGGAGATACAAGGTTTTCTTTTGACAGCAACTATATGCAAGTATATATTGTAATGTTTATTGTATATAAATCATGGCTATATTGCTTCTTCTCACATTGAAGTTTGCTTCTCTTTTTCTCTGATTTTCTTATAAACTCAGAAGTTTGTCATCCTGTGAACGTTTGAACGCATGTGCACCCATAGCTCATCTATAGTGAGATGAATGGACTTGGAGCAGGCTGGGTTTACAGGCCTGTCAGAGTGATGGCTCACATCGGCCATGCTGTTATCTGGGCCCTTTCGAGGGCTCTCCAGTGGAGGCAGATAAGCCCTGAGGTTCGGGGAAAGAGGGAGTTTGGGAGGTGGGAGTGCTGCCCTCATATCTGAAGGAGTTCAAAGGGAGCTGCTTTATCTCCACCATGATGAGGATTGGCAGAGGAGGGGGTGGGGGTTTAGGTGAGGGCCTAAAAGACCTGCATCCACACTTGAG